>NW_026714096.1:0-24887 GCF_029784015.1 Lycium ferocissimum | reverse complement strand
ACGATAAAAGATTTTGAAAGTTTTACTATGTATTTTATTTTTATTTAATCTAAGAATCCAAAGAAAGTATGTATGTAATAAGAGTCAGCGAGTTCGCTCGACTCCGAATATGGGGTCGGGTGCCCATCACACCCTAGTAGGATCGGGGTGTGACACCTTGCCCTTAACTTCCCGAAATTGTCTTACAATATTCCAACGTACAAAATGCGGGATATAACATAAAGGAGGCCATTCATTTGCTTACTCAATTGAAGTTGCCGCGCCGCACTCGGTGGTAAAGTACGAATAAGGTGATAGGGCGTTAGTGCAAAGGCCCGTGATTTCATTAGTTTAAACCCTCTCCGAAATTATTTGGATCAAAAGCCGGATGAGGACCATCGACCCCCATCGATGGTATGTTGAGGACACTTCGATTGATACATGCTTCGACACCGAATCGGTGGAGTTAGCATCTTATAGATTGGGAGATGTTGCAGTTCATTGGTACACGGTTGGATGGCTTCACGGGGGAGACTGCACCCTCCTCCGGCATGGCAAGAATTTGTAGATGCATTTCTCCGACATTATTTGCCTCCAGAAGTTTGGCGAGCTCGAGCCGACATGTTCTTGAATTTGAGGCAAGGAAGCATGAGTGATCTAGAGTATAGTCTCCGCTTCAATTCTTTGGCTAGGTATGCTTCGGCCATGGTAGCGGATATGGGTGATCGAGTACACAGGTTTGTGAAAGGCCTAGGGCCATATTTGATGGATGTGTTGCGATCGCGTCCCTTCAGGACAATATGGATATTCCGCGCATCCAAGCCCATGCTCAGAATTTAGAAGAAATCCTACAACAACAAAGAAGTGAGCATGAGCATGATAGAGGGCATAACAAGAGGGCTAGATCTTCGAGTCCGATGAATCAAAGATAGAGGCGGGCACAGACAGCAGTTTTCGAGGCATTCAGGTCATTCTATGATCTACTCATCTCGGGCCGAGTCAGAGCTTTTTGGGATCTCAGTTCAGAGGTGATTCGGGTCAGGCGAGGCCACCCGTACCACGATGTTCCCAGTGTGGGAAGTTACATTGGAGTCAGTACAAATTGGGTTCAGAGGTTTGCTATTCATGTGGTCAACCAGGCTATATTATGTGTGATTGCCATTCAGTTGGTGGTAGAGGTAGGACCCAGCCTTTAGGGTCGATAGCCGGATCTTCATCATCTATACGCCCTATGGGGCCAGGTTCACATGCGCCAGTCGCCCATGGTAGAGGCAGAGGGAGAGTGTTACATCCGGCATTTTTGCGTATTTGAAAAACGTGGAATTAACCTTGACTTGTAAAGAATAAGGCCAAGTTTGGATTTTCTTAGTATGAGTGTGCCGGTTACGAAAGTTTGAATGTGGAAACAATGGAGAAGGCCTAAGGGTAAAATTGAAATTTTGGAAATTTATTTCGGAAATTACAAAACGAGATTTCTAATAAATTGGGCTCAAAAAAAATATGAAATTGAGGCCCAAACCAAGGAGCATGGCCGGCCAACATGGCCACTTAATGGCCCAAGTCCATGATTGAATTAAATCATGTGACAATTAAGAAATAAAAAGGAGCCATGGGTCCATTCTAGATTATTCAAGAAAAGAAAAGAAAGAAAAAAAAAACAAGAAAGCCAAGGGAGAGCAAGAAGCCGTCGGCCATAGCTTGAAGAAAAAAAAAAAGAATTTTTCTAGCCTTTGTTTTAAACCCAAAAATCTCATCATCCTTGAATTCTTAACAAGTTCGATACGCTCTTCGACGTGGTACAATTAGCTAAGCAAAGGAACTGCGTTTGCGGCAAAGTTGAAAATTGAAGAAAGGTATGAATTTCATGTTTTGTGTTATGGAATAAATATATATGTTATAATGAATAGAATTGGATGAGAATTGTGGGAGTATGGTGTGTGTGTGCATGGCGTGTGTGTGTGTAAATGGTGTGTTTGGGCCGTGAGCCATGTGGGTGTGGAAGAGAAACGAATTCAATTTATTTGGGTTGTTAGTTGTGTCGTTGTGACCTTTGTGTCGCAAATAACGGCTTGATGACTTGAATTGGCATTGAAGTTGTTTGTATGTAATTATGGGAGTTTATGTGAATTTATGTGATTTTTGTATAAATATGGAAGTAAGGTTTAAATGTGAATTATGGTCATTGTTAATGAGTTTGGAAGGGAAATAATGTAATTTGGTAGTTGTTGGTTGCATTGTAGAAGTTGAAATGGAACGTAGGAACTTATGTCGTTTTAGTATGATTTTATGAAATTATGAAAATGAAGTGGTCAAGGTGCAAATTGTGATTTAAAGTTGATGAATTTGGAAGATGGAATGTGTTATAAACTTGTATGTTAAAGATTAGAAGAATTGAATAAGTTATGGCTTCGGTGGAAAGTTGGCATAATTTGAATAAGAAGTAGAAATGTTATGATACGCTTCCGAATGGTATTGTAATGATCTTGAGTAATAATGAATGTGAAAATATTGAGATTGAGCTGGAGACGCGAAGTTGGAATGAGGATTGTGACATATGTTGGAAAGGTGACTAAATAGGTTATATTGTGTTGTATTGGGATTATCGATATTGTTGTTGGGTTGTTGTTGGTTGTTTTGAGCCGAGTTGAATCTCGGGGGTGTCATATTTACAGGGGAGGTGCTGCCGAAATTTCGGTAGCTAAATACTTAACCAAAGTTGAAATGTTAACTTGCATGAATAGTAACTGGTAAAGATGACCATTTGCGTTCTTCGGCGAAACGGAATTAAGATTGGACAAGTGTAAGGCTTTATCGAAGGTATGTAAAGCCTTTCCTATCCTTCTTTGGCATGTCCGGAGTGTAATAGGCTTGAGAGTGAGCCCCGGTTGCACTTCTCGCGTCTCATAATCTAAGATTGAAAATAGCGTCAAATCGTTCAAGAAGATTGAACCTGTTTCTTCACAAATCGTCGCCAAAATGAATTATATGTACGAAACCTTCCCAATGGACCTGGATTGTCCCTAACGCTTTTAAGTGATCGTTATAAAGTCTATGATTCATAGTTTATGCCCGCCGCCTCGATTTGACCCGAGGTGGGCCCATAGAATCCGAGACCTCTTATTATGATTTTAATTAATTTATTTCTATACAATGTTTAAAGAAATCTTTGATGATTGGACCGTTGTCGAACAATGAATATGATGAGTTTATGATATGTCTTGACATGAGTTATGATCCTAAAAATGTGATCTGAAGTAAGTAATCGTGCCATCCCTAAAAAGGGCATACATATACCTATACGAGTATCGTACGATTTCCTTGAAATGATATGTCATTTGTATTGTTCCGTTTGCTTAAGAACGATCATTTTGAATCTTTTGTAAGCCCCATGATATATTTGCTACGTACGAACAGTCTCAAAAACTCTGATTTGACATAATCCGTCATGGCATCCGAAAGCTACGTATTATGACTATTTATGTGATTTGTTTGTTGAGTCTGGACTTATATGCATATGTTTCCTCGCACCACTGTTCGTGCAAGCTATGATATGTCTTTTCACCGAGCCCGGCCAGACATGTTCTCGTGCGACTTCTTTGCACTATTCACCGAGTCCCTCGTACTTGCGGGCCGGGACACGTTATTTGTATGTTTGTGATATGATGATACGGGGATGGTGGCCGGATGGCACATGATTATTATTCACCGAGACCCGCAAAGGAGGGCCGGACACGTTATGTATGCATGATATTTGACTCCCTCGACAGTATGATTCCATATTACCGAGTCCCTTAATAAAGGGCCAGGACACGTCGTCTGCACCCACGATACATGATTTTGTTATGCATAGTTCTAACTACCGAGTCCCTTATCAAAGGGCCGGGACACGATACATGTTTATATGACATTACATGATTTGATATGCATTACTTATCTTTTGACATCATGATTTCCTGAGGTCTCGGACAGGGTATACCTTTTGTATTTCGCATTCGATTTTGGTTCTACGCTATACCTCCGTACTTCGTCCTTGATTACGATTATGTTGTTACCGTTCCGCTTTACATACTCGGTACATTTTTCGTACGACCCCCGTTCTTCGGGGGTCGCGCTACATGCCCGTGTGTACAGACGTACGCACCGAGATACGCCACCGCTAGTGGCACCGTTCGTCGCTCTGAGAGTGCTCCTTTTGATCCGGAGCTGATATTTTTGGTATATATCTTTTGTTGTTCCGTCTACCTTGTACATATGTGTATTTGGGTACGGCGGGGCCCTGTCCCGTCTTCTGATTCTGTTCTGTAGATTAGAGGCCTGTAGACACGTCTGTGGGTTATGGCTATGTCTGTACAGTGTATGTATATGTAATATGTTCCGGGCGTTTCCCCCGCCACGGCAGCCTTGCCGGCTCGCCTATATATGCACATGTGGATGTGTTGGTATTTTCTGCGTGCAGGTTAATTTTGGTTAGTATGAAAAACAGAGGAAACTCTGCCCGAATTTTTCTAAATATTTGAGTTACTATTTTTGGGCTTTTGGCACGCACAAAGTGTGCCCGGGGCGCTAGTCACGGCCTCACGGGCTGGGTCGTGACAGAGTCCCCGCTCTAGCGCCCCTCGACCGTATTTATGCTTTGGTTGGACGCCATGATCTTGAGTCTTCTCCCGATGTTGTCACAGTATATTATCGTATTTTCTCATGACGTATATGCTTTGATAGATCCGGGCTCCACATTGTCATATGTTACTCCATATATTGCGGGTCGGTTTAGAGTCGAACCGGAGTTGATCAAACCTATTGAGGTGTCTACACCCGTTGGTGAATCGGTAATAGCTAACCGAGTATATAGAAATTATGTAATTGTGATTTGTGATCGTCGTGCTATGATTGACTTGCATGAATTAAAAATGGTGTATTTTGATGTTATTATGGGCATAGATTGGTTGGCTTCTTGCTATGCCAATGTTGATTGTAGAATGAAAATGGTTCGCTTCCGATTTCCGGGAGAACCAGTTTTAGAATGGAAGGGAAATACGGCGTCACCAAAAGGTAGGTTTATTTCCTATCTAAAAGCAAGGAAAAATGATCACAAAAGGTTGCATTTATCATCTAGTGCGGGTTCAAAATGTGTAGTTTAACCGCCGACTCTTCGCCCGGGCCTTCCGTAGTGAACGAGTTTCCGGATGTATTCCTGGAAGAGCTTCCAGGCCTTCCTCCCGAGCGGGTGATTGATTTTGCTATTGATGTATTGCCAGACACCAAGCCTATATCTATTCCTCCTTATAGAATGGCTCCTGCAGAATTGAAAGAGTTGAAGGAACAATTGAAAGACTTGCTTGAGAAAGGCTTTATTAGGCCTAGTTCATTCCCGTGGGGAGCACCTGTATTGTTTGTCCGAAAGAAAGATGGCTCCCTGAGAATGTGCATTGATTATCGGCAACTGAATAAGGTGACGATTAAGAATAAATATCCTCTTCGGAGGATTGATGACTTATTTGATCAGTTACAAGGTGCCAAATGGTTTTCAAAGATAGATTTAGGATCTGGGTATCATCAAGTGAGAGTTAGAGAGAAAGATATCCCTAAGACAGCCTTCAGAACAAGATACGGCAATTTCGAGTTCCGGGTGATGTCGTTTGGGCTAACTAATGCACCGGCAGTGTTTATCGATTTGATGAACGATGTGCTCAGGCCCTTCCTAGATTTGTTTGTGATTGTATTCATTGACGATATCTTGGTGTATTCTAGATCCGAGGCAGAACATGCGGATCATTTGCGTACTGTCCTCAGAGTTCTTCAAACTCGAGAGTTGTTTGCGAAATTTTCTAAGTGTGAGTTTTGGTTGAATTCCGTGACATTTCTGGGGCACATTGTTTCAGCCGATGGTATTCGGGTAGATAGCCAAAAGATTGAGGCCGTGAAGACTTAGCCAAGGCCCACAACTCCTACGGAGGTTCGTAGCTTTCTGGCTTAGCAGATATTACCGGAGATTTGTAGAAGGTTTTTCTTCTATTTCGCACCACTCACAAAGTCGACCCGGTAAATCAGCTAAGTTTCAATGGACAGATGGTTGTGAACGTAGTTTCCAAGAGCTAAAAGATAGATTGACTTCTGCACCAGTCCTGACACTTCCAGAGGGATTGGAAGGGTATATTATTTATTGTGATGCTTCAGGCGTTGGGCTAGGCTGTGTATTGATGCAACATGGTAAGGTGATTGCGTATGCTTCAAGGCAATTACGGAAACATGAAAAGAATTATCCAACCCATGATCTTGAATAGGCTACAGTGATTCATGCACTAAAGATATGGAGACATTATTTATATGGTGTCCATGTGGATATTTACACAGATCATAAGAGCCTTCAAAGATATCTTCAAGCAAATAGAGTTGAATTTGCGGCAACGATGATGGTTGGAGTTGCTGAAAGATTATGATGTCGATATTCTATATCATCCCGGAAAAGCAAATGTTGTGGTTGATGCTCTTAGCCGTAGGTCTATGGGAAGTTTGTGTGATGTACAACTAGAGAAAAGAGAAATAGCTCGTGAGCTCCAGCAAGTTAGCTTAGCTAGTCTAGAGTCCGAGTAGTGGACTCGGTAGCGGGGAACTACCATTCGGGAATTCGACAGCCTCGTCGCTAGTAATGGAAGTGAAGAAGCGACAATACGAAGATCACCTGCTAACGCATTATAGAGATACACTCCCTCAGAAGGAGAAGTCATCATTTGAGATTGCGGGAGACGGAGTTCTCCGATGTCGAGGCAAAAAGTTATGTGTTCCTGATGTGGCAAGTTTACGCCACCAAATATTGAGAGAAGCTCATTGTTCCCGTTATTTTGTCCACCCCGGAGCAACGAAAATGTATCATGATCTTAAGTCTATGTATTGGTGGAATGGGATGAAGAAAGATATAGCAGAATTAGTAGCTCAATGTCCCAACTGTCAACAAGTGAAAATCGAGCACCAAAAGCCGGGCGGATTGTTGCAAGCTATAGATATCCCAACTTGGAAGTGGGAAGTTATTAGCATGGACTTCATTACAGGCTTACCCCGTTCTCGACGTAAGTATGATTCTATATGGGTGATTGTGGATAGACTCACGAAGTCCGCTCATTTCTTACCAGTCAGAACTACATATGTGGCAGAAGATTATGCAAAGCTTTATGGTAAAGAGATAGTACGACTTCATGGTGTTCCAGTATCTATTATCTCGTACGAGGAACTCGGTTACGGTAATTTCTGGAAGTCCTTCCAAGAGAGTTTAGGGACTCATGTGAGCCTTAGCAAGGCATTTCATCCACAGACTGACGGACAAGCTAAACGTACCATTCAGACACTTGAGGATATGTTTCGGGCATGTATGTTAGATTTTGGAGGTAATTGGGATGATCACTTACCACTCATTGAGTTTGCTTACAATAATAGTTATCATTCTAGCATCCAAATGGCACCGTTTGAGGCTTTATATGGGCGAAAGTGTAGATCTCCAATTGGGTGGTTCGAGCTAGGAGAGACTAGATTGATAGGGCCAGACTTGATCCAGCAAGCCGTAGAGAAAGTCAAGCTCATACAAGATTAGCTATTAGCGACCCAAACTGGTCAAAAATCCTATGAGGATAATCGCCGAAGGGACTTAGAGTTCCAAGTTAAATATTGGGTATTCTTGAAAGTGTCACCAATGAAGGGTGTAATGAGATTTGGCAAAAAGGGAAACTTAGTCCCCGATACATTGGGCCTTATGAAATTATGCGCAAGGCAGGCAAAGTGGCTTACGAATTAGATCTACCTCCTGATTTGGAGTCAGTTCACCCAGTTTTTCATGTTTCGATGCTTCGCAAATATGTTGGAGATCCTACTAGGATCGTGCCAGTAAATGATGTTCAAGTGACAGAAAAGTTGACCTATGAAGAGGTACCCATTGCCATATTAGATAGGCAAGTACGGAGGCTTAGAAACAAAGAAGTGGCATCAGTTAAGGTTTTGTGGACAAACAATAACTGAGAAGAAATGACATGGGAAGCGGAAGAAATCATGAAATCCAAGTATCCGCACTTATTTCAGCCCCCGGAAGAGGGCCAAGATGAGACATTGAGATCATAAGGTATGTATGTCTTCCTTTTTATGCTTTTGGGTCGTGTGTGGCCAAATTCTATTGCTATTGTGTTGTGGCCCTGTGAGGCATTGTTATTATGGGCTGTTGTGATAGGATGGTAGTGTCATGTTATAGGGGAGACTCTGGCGAAATTTTCGTAGGACTTCCGAGTGCTCAACATTCGAGGACGAATGTTCTTAAGGGGAGAAGAATGTTACAGCTCGAAAAAATTTCCCGTAGATGTGTAACGAATAGACTAACGAAGGACACGAAGTATTTGGTGTTACAATAAGTAAGGAATAACATTTGATGATCCTAAGTAAGATTTCAAAGACATTCGAGATAAGAGGAGAAAGTTTACCAAGAGAAGGCAAGGCATACGATATGTATCGGAAAGGATTTACGAGTAACAAGTTAACGATAACTTAATGATGCTTCGGAGAAGAGTTATAACTTCCCTTAGATTGTTAATGAGGTGATAAACAAGTGTCAAGAAGGTTCCATAAGGATTGGAGATCAAACGAGTCGACGAGAATGAGTTCGGAAGAACTGGGCATTATACGGCCCAACATACTGGCCGTATAAATTATACTGGCCGTATGTTTGGCCGTATAATCAGGCCAAATTAGCACACCTCTCTGGACCAAATCTACGGCCAGACATATAGTCAGTATAATTTATACGGACCGTATGTTGGTCCGTAGAATATGGTCGGGACTGAATTGTGTATTATTAATAAGGGACCAAGTTCATTTCATTTTATTTCCTCTTCACACCCCTTCTCTCAAAAACTCTCTAGAACACTTCTCCCACAACAATTGAAGAGATATTTGTCACGACCCAACCCCGTAGGCCGCGACTAGTGCCCGAACTGGGCACTCGTACACACCCATTAATCAGAAATAGCGTACGAATAACTTATACAACATACGGATAGCATATATATATACAGAAAAGTGGAACGTCACCCCGAAGCTGTCACAAATGTATATACAGATCATAATCACATCTTTCCAACGGATGATATCACACATAAGCCGGTAAGGCTATCATAGTATAGGGGGACGTCCAAATCACAAATAACACGGACACAATCGAACAGTGACTACCCATACCCACACATATATGTCTACAGACCTCTAAGAGTCATAACAGAATCATATGACGGGACAGGGCCCCGCCGCACCCGTGAATAAACATGTACATATATGCAATAATCGAATTCGGCTCAAAGTATAGGCTCCAAAACAAGGGAGCGCTCCAAGTCCGCTGAACAGGAATCCTAAGCTGGTGGATCATCCAAATAAGTATCTGTACCTGCGCGGCATGAAACGCAGCCCCCGAAGAAAGGGGGGTCGGAATATGTACTGAGTATGCAAAGCAGGAAATATAGTAACCAAAATCATAGTCAAAATCAGGAGTACAGAAAGAAAATGCAATATCGAAAACATCAAAATGCTTACTCATAAAACACAAGTCATGCATAAGGCTCTTAGAACTATGGTCGCCCGCCCATCGTTGGCGCCATAACACAGCATCACACCAGAAGGTTTCATATCTCCGTATCCCCGTCACACATCATAACACATCATAATAACACAGCATAACACCAAATATAAACGGAACCCGGCCCTCTAGCAAGGTGCTCGGTGAACCGTAACACAGCATCACACCGGAATATAACATAGTTCGCACGATACATAACCGGCCCGGGACTCGGTGAAGGATGTAACAACCATATGCACGAGCAGAGTCGTGAGCAACTATATGCAGTTTAAAATACTTTCAAAGACTCAATAAAATATTCAAAATGAATCATTATTTAAAAATCAAGACGATAGTCAAATCAAGTTCCTTCCGAATGTCGTTCGAGAACATCTCAAATAGAACTTTAGGAATCATGGATACGTATCAAACCATATGAAATAGCTTATAGAAAATGAGGGGCATATTCGTCATTACAAGCTCGAGAAAGAAGTAAGTAATCGACGTTCGAGGGTTAGGACGATAGTCACACTAAATCCTTTCAAAGGTCGTTGGTATTACACAAAGGAAAGTCTCGGGGCCCACGGACGAGTGTCAAACCGATCCGGGTCCATCTATGAAAGTTGGAGACCTTATTCATTATAGAATCTCCTACGAACGTTTCGAGGCGATCCGAGCTCGTCTATGAAAGTTACGGTCGTTCGTAGTTATAGAATCCTTTAAAAATAACATTCTTTATGCAAAATTTGAAATCCAATTGTACAAAAGACTTAAAAACCATAAGTTGACCATATTAAGGACGCTAACATTAAGAAGTAAATAAGAATCGTACACGTGCTCGGATCTTAAGAATGAAGTTCCCCCGAGACTCGTACTTACACTAGGACATGCCAAAAGAAAGAAAAGTTAGGCTTTACATACCTCGTCTGCTTCCTAAATTAATCCAAACTTACGTCTTGGCTTCTCCAAAATCTACAATAACATCATTAGACGCCAAACATTAGTCGTAAGCTCTTAGAAATCAAATTCTAAACTAGCACTCCATTTACAGAAATTTGGGCAGCATTTCCCCTGTAAATTCAACAACCCCGAGAATTCAACAACCCCGAGAATTCAACTCGGCCAAATCTTCAACAACAATACCAACAATCATACCAACAACATCAACAACTAATTCAAAATGCATTCTAACGTCAATAACTCTTTTCTACGTAATTCGACAACACTTCATTTACATTCAAATCACCACATATATTCAAGCCAGCATCAACGCTCACATTCAAGTACTAATCCGAAACCTTTCAAACGAGATTCAAGAACATTTCAAATAATCCGCAAAATATTCAAAACAACCCAATCAATGCACCACAAAACCTGAACCCTTCTAACTTCAACAAAAACAACTACAATACATTTCTTCCTTCCATATTCATAAACTACACCAATAATCCACATATTCACAACATTAACCTTAACAATACAAGAAACTACACTAAATTCACATTATCTTCAAAACAGCCCATAAACGTTCTCTACTTCAACTTGGATCATTAAATCATCATTTTCACCATAAAATCCATACAACAACAACCAAAACATACTAAATAAAATTAGTTCTTCATTCCTACACACAACACACGTACTCGGCCACACACTAACATCCATGTTTTCATGAATTTCATCCATTTCCACTTACTACAACATGCACAAACCCTTCATAACACATGAAAAGAGGATTAAAACTTACCTTCTTCCTTCCACTTCTTCATTCGGCCAAGGTGAGGTTTTGCAAGAACAAGAGCTTTGCTTGATTCAACAACTACTTCATGTTGTTTAGCACCTTCCAAAGAGTGGAAAACATAGAAGAAAATAATTTTATTCCATCAACTTCTCATGGCCAAATTCGGCCATGCTTGGCCGAATCTCCTCCTCCTCTCTTGTTCTCCATTTTTCTTGAAATTTCTAGAGTGGAAAATGGTAAAGATGACTAATTAATCATCTTTATAACTTATGCTATGCTTCCATGTGGCCTATGGCCCACAAGTCATGTGCATGGCCACATGGCCTTTTATTTCATGAACATTAAGTTTTCCATATTGCACTTTTAACCCCAAATTTCCTTAATATTCCATGCCAATAAAATCACAAGCAACTTATGCCTTAAAATAAAATCGAAGGTCAAAAATCTCAACCTCGCATCCCGGAGTAGTCCTGTTCTTAACTTATCATGGTTGACCCGGAATGTCCCAATGTACAAAATACGGGATATAACATCCTCCCCCCCTTTAGAACATTCGTCCTCGAATGTTAAACTAGCCTTACAGGGTCTCATAAGTGCTTTGGGGGAGGGTCCCCTTTTTATGGCTATATACTGTTCCTCATAGGATGACTTTTCTGTTGCCTGGATACCATCTATGGAAGATATTCTGGAGAGGTCGCCTATGCCTTTACGAAGCACTGGCAGGTGGAAGACTGGACGCATGTCTCCAATTCAAGTGGTAGGTCTAACTCATAGGTAGCCTTGCCTATCTTACGAACAATCTGATAAGGTCCAATATGCCTCGGACTAAACTTCCCCTTTTTGCCGAATCTCATAACACCCTTCAAGGGTGACACTTCCAAAGATACCCAATCGTCGACCTGGAACCCTAGGTGTAAACGTCGAGTATCTGTATATGACTTCTGTTTCCTCCGTGCTGCTAATAACCGCTCCCGAATTAGTTTCACTTTGCCAACTACTTACTGAATCATATCTGGCCCGATTAACTTAATTTCGCCAACATCGAACCAGCCAATCGGTGACCTGCACTTTCTACCATACTAAGCTTTATACGGCTCTCTGGATGCCGAAATGATAGGTATTATCATATTCGAACTCACACGTGGCAACTAATCATCTCAGCTGCCTCGAAAATCAACAACGTAGGCCCGCAGCATGTTCCTTAACGTCTGAATAGCACGCTTGGTTTATCCGTTAGTCTGAGGGTGGCATTCTGCGTCGAGATTCATCTGTGATCTCATCCTTTCTGGAGTGACCTCCAGAAGTTAGCTGTAATTGAGCTCCTCCGTCTGAGATCATAGATGTGGGAGCTTTATGAAGTTTCTCTATATAATCGCGCATATTCTTTAACTGGATACGGGGTCTTGAATATGCTCCTGTATCGACTCCTTGCGGTTCAACAACCGCCGTCCCGCCCCATGTCTTTGTTACCCTTTACCGTTTACATTCTGAATGCTCACCCAACCTAACTTTGTCGCTAGTGCGTACAATGGTTATGTCCTTCAAACTATTCCTCCTGATTCCTTCTCTGGACTATTTTCCCCCGATCTAAAGTAGGTATACACGTAATGGCTCTGCACCCTTCGCTATCCTTTACAGTACAGTCACACTTATGGCAACTCATAATTCGAGTTCAAACTAAATCTTTGGGCTCTCATTACAACCTTTCCTTTAGCTTTTTACCACAACTGTTTCTCTAACCTTTGTCCCTCAAATCTCACCCTACAAACCGAACGCATAGGGCTACGAAAATCCTTACTTCTCTCTGATTCTCTCATAGCACAATACGTGTCTTCAATTTCTTGTATTGGCGATCATTTCGAACTCTAGCTCCAGGCTGATAAATTTCCCTTTCCGGAGCATGAGAACACCATAATTTCTTTCAAGTTCAATATGTTCTCCCCCCCCCCTTTTATTAGGGAGGTCCTAATACACCAATAATAAATTTTTTTTAAATGTTCACCGTCCTTGGCACTTATTTTTCGAGAGTTGGAATCTCTTAGAATCGTTGCGCCACCTAATCTTCCTTTCCTTTACTTCGCATTTTTCGTTGTGGTCATCACTCTTTCGTTCTATTTGTTGAAGTCTGTTCTCTAACCTCATACCTTCCTCTTCTTATCCCATACTACCACACTCTATCCCTCTCACACGCCTAACCTCGAATTTTTATCCAATTAGTGCCGTGCTTTGCCCGTCGCCTCTCTTGGAGGCTTCACTCTCTCGTTTTCCTTACTCCTTCGCTTTTTCCGACATTTAGGTCACCTTGTCTTCCCTCTACTCACTTTCTTCGTTTCCAAATATCATCGTCTTAGAACCTTCTAAGCTCAACCTGTAGTGAAAACAGCATCAGCTCACCTTATAACATTTATGCCATTTCCATTTTCTTCCACTTGAGCTTTCTTACCCTGTCTGGTTAATGTCTCCCAATCTGCCGCAACGTCGATTTCTGAGATTCAATACAGCCATGTATGGGATATCATATACATACGTATACATAATCGCTACCATCTTATTCACAAAATATTTCCAACACTATTCAACTAACCCTGTTTATGAAGCTGTAATGCCACTTCCTTCTCTTTCACTGGTTCAGTCTACCTCGTTCCACACGACCTCTTAAGGTTTCTGCCCGCTCTGCAGACTCTAATTTTCCTTAGATTAACCTAGCTTCTCATTTGCTCCTTACGTCTGAATTTGCAAGGCTTCCAGAAAACTTCCCAGGGGGTCACCCATCCTAAAATTGCTCCCACTCCAAAGACGCTTAACTTTGGGACTCCGACGAAATTTGACGCTCTAACGTCAATATGACCGCGTCGACCTCGCCACATGACCTTCAGCACATAATCTGGAGTAAGTTGAAGCCTTGACAGATTTCAAAACGCCCTCGTAACACATCTCCCGCCGAATTAAAAAAACAGGGTCTCTTACTTCGACCCAATAATTATTTAATACCCGTAGTTATTCCAAATACTCAGTTAAGTGGCATTCATATTCCAACGGTAAGTGTCCAAAATTCTCTTGAAATAGTGTCTTTACCTCAACCGATACCATCTACTTCCTTTGATGAAATTACATTGCACCATCTATTCCCTAAGCCTACCGTCTTGTCGCTTAAAGATTCCATTATTTTTTAGGTGAAATCGTGTGCACGCAAGATATCCCCCTTATGCTTTATACCTTTTTACCCTTACATGTATCCAACACAGGCTTCCAACTCACTCAGAACACACCTAGTTCGTCTCAATGACGATCTCATCTTATCACCATATCGTCGCACTACCCTTGACTTCATAACTATGTATTTCCCTTTTTGTTCTCTATTCGTACTCACTCAATTACGTTTATCTTGGGTACTCCTTTAGTATCCCTTTACTGTATTCCCTCAGTCCATGTCTATCCTTTTCTTTTTGGCACACGAGGAATTTTACAATACCGCCATATCCTCTGGAAAATACTACACCTACATAACCCCTTTCTCTCTTTCAAAGCATATTCTGTTTCTCCCTATTTGTTCTTATCATACCAATCATTCCCTAGCACTCATTCTACCTCGTTATTCACCTTTCTATAATTTGGCCTATCACAGTTCCGTCGTTGTTATTACCCATGTTCATGGCTACACATGTCGCCATCTGTTACTGCACTGTTATCTTGCTTACCTTTCTTTTCATCTCCTCCTCTCTCTTCCTCCCTATTTTTTTTCCACTAACTCACTTTCATACTTGAGTCACACAGATCACGTCATATCTATTAGTCACTTCGTCGCTAGGCTTTGCTCATTTTCATAACAATCCTTATTTTTATTCACATAATATCCTGTTCGTAACCAACCTTATAGTGTCACACTTCTTAACTTTTTGCCCTTTCCGGTCAATCTTATCTTTAATATCCCACAAACTGTCTTGTCCGCACATTCATATCCGTCATTATTCTTTCCCTGTACTCTTGTCTTAATCATGCTGTTATTATTTCTTCCAACCTTAAACTCGTCATAATTTATTCCTGCTTATCAATTCATTCGGTACCTTAATATAACACTCCATCAAGATTTGCCAATCTCTTCTAACTTATCTCTTAATATCACAAGCCCTTTCCAATTTCTTTTTACCATGTCGATACCGACCTCTTAATTACCACTACCGCCAACTCAGCAGTTAACTTATTTTTCAAGGTCAGCCGTACTTGCAACTTAGTCAAATTCTATCCTTACTATTGACACAACCTTTCAAAACATATCGCAAACCCATATCTCATTCTCCTTTATTTCCTGGAAAAATTTCGGCAGAGTTTCCTCTATATTTCTTACTATCTCAAAACCTGTACACAGGAAATACCAACAATGCCTCACAGGGCCAACACATATATATACATATCGTATCATATTACAGCCACACAGGGCTCCCAGTATCAACGACAGTATAAAATAATGGGCTTACCTCGTATGTCCAATTCGATTTGTCCCAATTACACTTTCCTGTTTACTTTTCCTTTCCAATTTTTGACTTTACATTTCAAACGTACTTCAATACTTTATTCGACATAAACCTTTCATACCTTTTCTTACCTGCGTGCTTTGTACCTTCCAATGTCGCCAATCGCTTTCTTCTGTTGGTGTCGTCCTTCTGCTGAAATCGAAGGTTAGTATAAGAAATTTCATTTCCTATGACTTGGCTCTATCGCACGATCTAAGACAAAAAAGGGTCACCGATTCCTAAATGCCCCGCGTGCCTCCTGTTTATGAGTGTGGCCGGCTTCACACCATAAACAAGACTCTGCTGAACACGGTCTGAAGACAATCCGAGGATGAACCGCTCTGATACCACTTTTGTCACGACCCAACCCCGTAGGCCGCGACTAGTGCCCGAACTGGGCACTCGTACACACCCATTAATCAGAAATAGCGTACGAATAACTTATACAACATACGGATAGCATATACAAAAAAGTGGAACGTCACCCCGAAGCTGTCACAAATGTATATACAGATCATAATCACATCTTTCCAACGGATGATATCACACATAAGCCGGTAAGGCTATCATAGTATAGGGGGACGTCCAAATCACAAATAACACGGACACAATCGAACAGTGACTACCCATACCCACACATATATGTCTACAGACCTCTAAGAGTCATAATAGAATCATATGACGTGACAGGGCCCCGCCGTACCCGTGAATAAACATGTTCATATATGCAATAACCGAATCCGCTCAAAGTATAGGCTCCGAACAAGGGAGCGCTCCAAGTCCGCCGAACAGAATCCTAAGCTGGTGGATCATCCAAATAAGTATTTGTACCTGCGCGGCATGAAACGCAGCCCCCGAAGAAAGGGGGTCAGTACGGAATATGTGCTGAGTATGGAAAGCAGGAAATATAGTAACCAAAATCATAGTCAAAATCAGGAGTACAGAAAGAAAATGCAATATCGAAAACATCAAAATGCTTACTCATAAAACACAAGTCATGCATAAGGCTCTTAGAACTATGGTCGCCCGCCCGTCGTTGGCGCCATAACACAAAGATCACACCAGAAGGTTTCATATCTCCGTATCCCCATCACACATCATAACACATCATAATAACACTGCATAACACCAAATTTAAACGGAACCCGGCCCTCTAGCGAGGACCTCGGTGAACCGTAACACAACATCACACCGGAATATAACATAGTGCGCACGATACATAACCGGCCCGGGACTCGGTGAAGGATGTAACAACCATATGCACGAGCAAAGTCATGAGAAACTATATGCAGTTTAAAATACTTTCAAAGACTTAATAAAATATTCAAAATGAATCATCATTTAAATTTCAAGACGATAGTCAAATCAAGTTCCTTCCGAATGTCGTTCGAGAACATCTCAAATAGAACTTTAGGAATCATGGATACGTATCAAACCATATGAAATAGCTTATAGAAAATGAGGGGCATATTCGTCATTACAAGCTCGAGAAAGAAGTAAGTAATCGACGTTCGAGGGTTAGGACGATAGTCACACTAAATCCTTTCAAAGGTCGTTGGTATTACACAAAGGAAAGTCTCGAGGTCCACGGACGAGTGTCAAACCGATCCGGGTCCATCTATGAAAGTTGGAGACATTATTCATTATAGAATTTCCTACGAACGTTTCGAGGCGATCCGAGCTCGTCTATGAAAGTTACGGTCGTTCGTAGTTATAGAATCCTTTAAAAACAACATTCTTTATGCAAAATTTGAAATCCAATTGTACAAAAGACTTAAGAACCATAAGTTGACCATATTAAGGACGCTAACATTAAGAAGTAAATAAGAATCATACACGTGCTCGGATCTTAAGAATGAAGTTCCCCCGAGACTCGTACTTACACTAGGACATGCCAAAAGAAAAAAAAGATAGGCTTTACATACCTCGTCCGCTTCCTAAATTAATCCAAACTTACGTCTTGGATTCTCCAAAATCTACAATAACATCTTTAGACGCCAAACATTAGTCGTAAGCTCTTAGAAATCCAATTCTAAACTAGCACTCCATTTACAGAAATTTGGGCAGCATTTCCCCTGTAAATTCAACAACCCCGAGAATTCAACTCGGCCAAATCTTCAACAACAATACCAACAATCATACCAACAACATCAACAACTAATTCAAAATGCATTCTAACGTCAATAACTCTTTTCTACGTAATTCGACAACACTTCATTTACATTCAAATCACCACATATATTCAAGCCAAGATCAACGCTCACATTCAAGTACTAATCCGAAACCTTTCAAACGAGATTCAAGAACATTTCAAATAATCCGCAAAATATTCAAAACAATCCAATCAATGCACCACAAAACCTGAACCCTTCTAACTTCAACAAAAACAACTACAATACATTTCTTCCTTCCAAATTCATAAACTACACCAATAATCCACATATTCACAACATTAACCTTAACAATACAAGAAACTACACTAAATTCACATTATCTTCAAAACAGCCCATAAACGTTCTCTACTTCAACTTGGATCATTAAATCATCATTTTCACCATAAAATCCATACAACAACAACCAAAACATACTAAATAAAATTAGTTCTTCATTCCTACACACAACACACATACTCGGCCACACACTAACATCCATGTTTTCATGAATTTCATCCATTTTCACTTACTACAACATGCACAAACCCTTCATAACACATGAAAAGAGGATTAAAACTTACCTTCTTCCTTCCACTTCTTCATTCGGCCAAGGTGAGGTTTTGCAAGAACAAGAGCTTTGCTTGATTCAACAACTACTTCATGTTGCTTAGCACCTTCCAAAGAGTGGAAAACATAGAAGAAAATAATTTTTTTCCATCAACTTCTCATGGCCAAATTCGGCCATGCTTGGCCGAATCTCCTCCTCTTCTCTTGCTCTCCATTTTTCTTGAAATTTCTAGAGTGGAAAATGGTAAAGATGACTAATTAATCATCTTTATAACTTATGCTATGCTTCCATGTGGCCCATGGCCCACAAGTCATGTGCATGGCCACATGGCCTTTTATTTCATGAACATTAAGTTTTCCAGATTGCACTTTTAACCCCAAATATCCTTAATATTCCATGCCAATAAAATCACAAGCAACTTATGCCTTAAAATAAAATCGAAGGTCAAAAATCTCAACCTCGCATCCCGGAGTAGTCCTGTTCTTAACTTATCATGGTTGACCCGGAATGTCCCAATGTACAAAATACGGGATATAACAATATTAGTGATCAACTTCATCAAACTAAGTGAATCAAGTGTAAGAAACTCATTAAAATTCATCCAAGGCAAGAAATCCAAGTGGAGGTGGAACTACGGTTTTGTTCAAGTGAAATGTTTCCACCCAAGGTTCATTCCTACACTATCTAAGGTAAGTTTTATGGTATTTCCATGTTGTTTAAGGTATTGGAAAGTTGAAACACTTGGATTGTAGAAGGATATAGAAAATGAGTCATGAATGTGGGAATAGTGTCATTTTTTAGTAATTGCTTGGATTGAGTCATGATTCTTGAGGTGTTGTCATTATGGTTATGTTATAAATGATGCTAAGAACATGGGATAGACATTGTCTATGAATGAATGTAATCGTGTGCTATGACCGTGGATATGGATGATTGGAAGTGAATTGAGAAGTAAGGACAATGTAGGTGAATAAACACTATTGTTATGATGTTGTGAATGTTATTATTAATGTTTGGGAGTTGATATATGATACGGAGAAAGTCGTATAAATAAAGGAGATGCTCTCCAATTTTCTCCAGCTTTAGTCATGTAAGCTAAGCTGTCGATTTTCTAATGATAGTACAACTCTAATGAAGGTAGAAACGTGAGCATTGAAGGAGAACGTGCAAGTGATAGAACGGTTGAACGAAAAGGTATGTAAGGCTAACCCTTCTTTCATAAGGCATGGTTCTTTGGCCAAATATCTATTCTTCTATGATTCTATGATGTCCTCCAAATGATCTTATCTTTAAAAGCTACTAAGCTCATGATTCTCGATGTGTTACGATTGTACTAAATTCCTCCTATGATGAGTAATCCTCTAGGGATAGATGTAATGAACGACGATGGTAATGATGTCAAAGATGCTTATGAGCTCCTATGTATATGTGTCTATGTATGACTATTATGAAACCCCGAGCTTATATGGCCGGGTAGAATATATATATATAATACGCGTGCACCACTGCAGTTGGGTACGGATAACCCTGAGCCTTGGTAGGGCCAGGTATGTATAACCCTAAGCCTTGGTAGGGCCAGGTATGTATGACCCTGAGCCTTGGTAGGGCCAGGTATGTGAAACACCGAACCTTCATGGTCGGGTATGCTATGTATATGATATGAATATGAATATGACTATGTAAATGAATACGAGTATGCATGGAAATATGACTACGAATACGAATATGGATATGGAATGTAAATGGGTTCGGATACGGATATGGATGTATGTACACAATCACGCGTTAGAAATGGGAAGTCCCTATGAAAAGCAAGTAAGTGTTATGACGATGATACTATTATCTCCCATCCTATGCTATTTCTTATGCTGTCTATTATGCTTTCATAATGATGTTGATCATGCTTTACATACTCAGTACATTCTTCGTACTGACGTCCTTTTGTTTGTGGACGTTGCGTCATGCCCGCATGTGACCAGGGAGACAGGCTTGATCCATAGCCTTATTACTCAGGGACTACATAGCGGAGCTCCATTTCATTCGGAGTTACAGCTTTTGGTATTTATTCTTTTGTGTACACATTTATGAGCATGGCGGGGTCCTGTCCCGCCTATATGATAGGATATACTCTCCTTAGAGGCTCGTAGACATGTGTATATAGGTAGATGTGTTTGGCCTTGTCGGCCTAAATTTTGGATATCATTTTGTTAGCCTCGACTTATGTACACCTATATGGGAATTGTTATTGATGATGATATATATATGTATTGTTGCCCAATGGAATTAGTATGAATAATAGATAGAAAGTATGAATTAGTTATGTGGCTCACCTAGATGTAAATGTGAAAGTATGATAAGAGGTGCCAGGGTGGGTTAGTACCGGGTGCCCGTCGCGGCCCTCCGGTTGGGTCGTGACAATCATTGAGGGAAAGGGTGCGAATATGGATTAATTGCACAAAGGGTAAGGTTTCATAATTGGCTAGCCAAGAAAAAGGTCAAAAAGCTCAAAAAGGAAAGCTAGCGATATTTGAAATTTTTGATAAGGCTTATTTAGGCAAAGTGACTATTTACACAAAGAAAGCCTAAGATCATCTCACAACCAAACTAACTTTCGGATTTCAAATAAGACCAACCGGGCAAGTTCTAGATTATACATGCATAAAAAGAACCAAACTAATAACTCACACATACATTGGCATAAGGACAATTATTTTTACACTTGTGACCTCCTAAGTAGTCATTCAGCACACACAATACCCCAATAATCATAATGTCATATAAAGAATCAATCATGTCAACCAATAACTATTCTAAGTATGCATTTTTCATATTTTCGAAGTCTAAAATTTCCAACAACCACAACAACATGCCATCAGTTACAGAGTAACACCAAATAAGTCAAAACTACTCTATTCACCCTAAGAAACATCCTAAACATGCCAGTTTCAACAAAATAAAACCCCTCAGGGAAAGAACTCTGGCAAAGAAAAGCCGATGGGCTTCCTAAACACATATTTATAATACAACAATACCAGATAGCCCACCCCCAACTAAAAAGTTTGCAGTGTCCCCACTGCATCACATAAGCATACAAAAAATTGTAGGCATACCTACTAGCACGGAGTGCTAGAGTCACCTCTGCTCACCCTCGGAGCTAGAGCTACTGAGCTCTGGCAAGAACGAATCTTCCTCATTATCCTTCTCATTATGTGCTCCGCATACACCTCTCGGAATACTCATCATTTTGTTCAAAAACTTGCTCTAGTTTTTGGCATGCTCTCTAGCCTTTTTCTGGCTCCTCTCCATCATACCCTATTTTTTCCTTTATATGCCTCAGCTCCTCCACTACACTTGTTAATGTCAGACTACCAGATCTATAAGGAGCGGTAGATGAGCCCTCTCCAGATGGGCCCTGTTACACCTAAAAAATTTCAGATTTTGTTGCTTTGTGAGTAGGCTAACATGAGCTTAAGGTGATTATGAAACCCTTAAGAGGTTAAGGAAGATATTAGATAGATTAAGGTGCATACTATAAGGTTTTGAAGTTTTATGATTATTTGAAATTTAGTTTGTTGAAGGAAGTCAAATGTAAATCGTGTTCGGAAAGATTTTCGCTATGATAGAGCTAATGTTTATTTAGAATATCTTGAGGGGCTGCTATAGGGACTATTGAATGGTTAATAAAGTATTATGTAAGTGCCAAGAAGGTTCCACGAGGATTGGAAGTCAAACGAATCAACGAGAGAAAGTTTCGCACAACTGGGAGCTATATGACCACTTATACGGTCCATATAAGAAGGGTCCGTATAATTCGACCTTTACAGAAAGGGAATTTTCCATGGTGGTGTTATACGGTCCACTAATATGGACCGTTTAAGCGGTCAGTATAAGTCCATCGGGCTGATTTTTATATTTTTGTATAAATAGATGGCCTTGGTTCTTTTATTTCATTTTTCATTTTCCACAAGTTTTGAGAGCTCCAAACCCTTCTCCAAGAATATTCCACTCCAATCCAAGAGAAAACAAAGATCAAGAGGAAAGAATCAAGGTACCCATGTGTTAGAAGTCTTCCTAGGGTTAGTAGAATACAAGGAATTCTTAAGTATTGAAGCTAGGGTTTTCAGCGAAGTTGATAGCTATTCCATTGCTCATTCCCATGGGATAAAAGGCTAGTTTTCGTGCTTATTTCATGTTATCATGAATGCTTGGTTGTTGAAGCACTTGGGTAGAAGAAGAAAGTAGAAAATGAGGGCTAAATGCAACTTTTATGATGTTTTTGGGTAGTAAGCAAACGTGAGTCATGATTCTTAGTCTGATATGGATATAATCTTGTTATGGAAGGTAGTAATAGTAATAAGGAAGCATTGTATGAAAATGTGCTAAAATGGGTGTGAGATTGTTAGTATAAGCTAGACTTAAGGATGAATTATGAAGGTATAATGGAATGTTATTACTTGATTATGATATTGTGGATGTTATCGTGGTTGTTGGGAGTTGTTTTGTAATATGGTGGAAGTCGACGAAATAGGGGAAATGCAGCCCAATTTTCATTAGATCATGAATTATTCTAGTTTGAATTTAAGAGTATCATTAAGGCTTAACTATGGTATGGATCCTTCTAAATATAGATTATTTGTCACACCCTAACCTGATAGGGCGTGATGGGCACCCGACCCTTACCTAGGGCCGAGCGAACCCTGCTGACTTTCGTAATACTCATAATCATACTGGGCCCGCAAAACATGACATAAGCACAAAATGAAAAATTTTCATAAACAAGCATGCCTTTCGTCTTTTTCAAATCAAATAAAATCTGTAGTCACAACAAATCTGTAACATAATGCATAATAATACACCGGCTTACATAGTCGCTTACAAACTGACGTCTTATACACACGACACTGTCTGCAAAGTCTCTACCATAACTCCAGACACCATACAAAAGCACTCGGACTCGGCAGCACTCCGGAGGAAATGGAGCTCGCCAATCCAGTTGGAACATCTTCTGCTAACGTCATCTACTCATCTGTGGGTACCTGCGCGGCATGAAACGCAGCCCCCGAAGAAAGGGGGTCAGTACGGAATATGTACTGAGCATGTAAAGCATGGCATACAGAAAATAAGATCATAACCGAAGTAAGGAGTGCAGAAAATGAGCATAAAAATCCCAAATACCAAAGGGCTTGCACCTGAAGTGCAAATCATACATAGGCGGTACAGAAGACAAATGTGATAATCCAAATGCCAAAATGCTTAGCTTTCTTTTGTAAAACGTTTAAATCGTAGATATAGAAAATAGAACAAATCATATGAGTTGACATTAACCGATCGATCATAATCCGTATCAAAAAATCACATATACACATACCGCGGTCAAGTATCCAGTGGTCAATATCACACATACCGCGGTCAAGTATCTAGCGGTCAATATCACACATACCGCGGTCAAGTATCCAGCGGTCAATATCACACATACCGCGGTCAAGTATCCAGCGGCAATATCACATCACATATTTCGAAATACACATCATACATATATACACAGTACCCGGCCGAAAGGGGCTCGGCGTACCGGACACATCGTAACACCATAATACATATACGGTTCCCGGCCAAAAAGGGGCTCGGCGAACCGGACACATCATACTCCGGAAAATACATCATTTACAAACCGAGAAACCATATGCACATAAATCCTTATTACCGACTCACAGAATGATCAAACAAGCCCTCATTTACAAACCAAACAGTAGTCAAATCAGATTTTCTTCCGAATATCACTCGGGAACATATCAAACCGAACTTCGGAAACCAAAGTCATGTATCAAAATCACATACATAAAAATCCTCATTTCAGACTCAACAGATAAATAAGTAATCATACTCGGGGGTCGGAAAGATAGTCATATTAAGTTCTTTCAAAGAGTCGTTGTATACAAAAGAAAGTCACGGGACACACGACGAGCGTCAACCCAATCCGGCCCGCCTATGAAAGTTGAAGTCATTATACGTTATCGAATCATTATTGTAAACTCAAAAGATAAGTAAACTGATCGTACTTGGAATCGGAATAATAGTCATATCATATCCTTTCAAAAAAATCATCAGAAGTACATAGAGGAAAGTCGCGGGGCCACGGATGGGTGTCGACCCAAGTCGGGCCCGCCTATGGAAAACATAATCATCATAGGCCATAAAAGTTCCTACGAACATATCGGGGCAATCCGAGCCTTTCTGTGAAAGTTACGGCCGTTCGTAGTTACGGAACTCCTTAAAAACAAAACTTTTTATGCAACGTTTGAAAATCAAATATTCCAAAGACATAAGCGCCAATATTTCATCACATCAAACATAC
>NW_026714095.1:0-42251 GCF_029784015.1 Lycium ferocissimum | reverse complement strand
AAAACATAAACCACCGTGACTAATTCCAGATCATGAGTGGAATAATTTCTCTCGTGCGGATTCTTATAAATATAATCAAACACCACTTCATGCCGATAACCCACATAATTTCATAGCGTATCTCCTCGGGTTCCATGTGATTAGTGGTCCACGAACTACTTTCTAGTATCTAACGAACCCCTTTCTTTCCTTCAGAGATTTCTAAATTACCAAGCACTGGTATTCCTATTACAATAATCGTTATTACCCGAAATATTCTTTGAGTCTGATAATCCTTTCCATTACTCTTTAAGGACCTAACTCCAGCCATTTTCTTGCCTTTATTACTATTCTTTAAAACATGTTAGTGCGTACTTAGGTACACATCAGTTACCCGATAGGGGGGATTCAAATCATAACACAAACATATCATAATTCGTATTGACGAAAAGCATTTTCTTAAGACGTCTTTCATTCTTTCCCTTCTTGACATCAAAGATATTGGAATGCCGTTTTAAGTCTAACATAATACGCTCTCCCCCCCTTTAAGGGGCTGTACTTATACCATACCCATGTCTTTCCCTTACAATCTATAACTTGATTAGCCTCGTACGAGACTTTAATAAATTCACGAGGTGATGAAAACTCTCGATCACCTATTACAAAATCTTATCCGATAGCTGGTCCTCAAATAACGTAATTAATGTAGAAATTTATCTGTTAGTAATCATATTCTTCCTTGTTGACAAATTCGGCCAAATTATCCCCTCTTTCAAACCCGTTCCTTATGTGTCATTCCGCTTTCTCAATATTCGCATTTCTTGATGTTCACATAATTCATCGTCCCATACCATGGGTTTTCCTTTGCCCGCACTATGACGTTCCGTCCCTTTCGCAAACAATTTCGTGCTTTGCCCGTTTTCGGCTCTTTTCTCTGAGGCTCTGCTTAATTACGTTTCTTACTTTCAACTTTTCTGACGTTCTGATCTCCTTCTGTTCTATTCAATTACCCTCCTTTCTTTCCAAATATCGTTGTGTTAGAGTTTTCCAATGTCAACCTGGAACAAAATCAATATCACTTTATCTCGTAACATCTATCCCACACCTTTCACTTTATCTCATAAATCTGTCCACTTAATGCCTTTCATAAATTACAACACTAATCCGTCGGTTCGCCCATTGGTCGACATAGTCGCAAAGGGGAGTCTCACATCCATATATATATATCCGTCATTTCCTTTTCAAGACATTTAAAATCGCTTGTCCAACTTACTCACCCTGAGTCGCGCCGTTTCCCTCTTTCTTTTCACCAATCTAATCCGTCGCAACTCACACGACCTCCATAATGTTGCTAACCATTCCACATACTCTAATTTCCTTTAGATTACCCCAAATTTCCTATTTGCCTCTCATATCTATATTTGTGAAAATTTTGCACATTTCCTGGGGTCACCCATCCCAAAATTACTCCGGCCCTAAGACGCTTAACCTTAAACTTTAATGCAATTAGGTGCGTTAAGCCGGTATAATCACATCAACCGCCCCGCACGACCTTTGTCACGTAATTTAAGATAGGCCGGGGTCTTAACAACTTTCAAAACGTCCTCGTGGCGGGTCCCACCCCGATCTAGAGAGGAATCTTTCACTTTTCTGACCATATAATTACTGTGTCGCCCCTTATCTAAATCCTCAATACTTACCTTCGTCTATATGTCAAATCCCACACAGCCCCACAAGTTTAAATTTTATTCCGCAAATTCCGACTCCAATTAATCGTCGGGAACTGGTAAAATATTTCTGTAAGGTTCTCTCCAACCGCTAGCAGAAGGAAACTAAAGTCCGACAAACATCGCAGGATTTCTTAGTACTTAATTAACATAATTACCTCCACGTATGTATATATATACTATTATTTAGGTCGTGAGCGAACCATTTAATTCCCGACTGCTTGTCATATGCTTTGTATTTTCCCAATAAGGTGAAACTTAACTGTTGGACATTTTTGCCCTTCAACATAGGCTTTTCTAAAGCAAAGTGTGGTCGGAACGTATTTTGGTCCGTTTAAATAAAATGCAAATTTGCTGCTCATATATACTTTCTCGAAATAGAATTTCCCACATAAGGACGATACTTCTTACGAATGACATAAAGGATGTCTTTTAAACTTTAATTCAACACAACAGATTTACTCTATCGGTATCGACTTTCAGGACGTGTTAAGAACGTACATCTCATTTTTCTTTTTATAATGCTGGAAAAATTTGGGCAGGTTCCTCTCGTATTTCTTACTGTCCCAAAACCGCACGCATAGGAATACCAACAATGCCTCACGGAGGCTAACGTATATACGCGTATCATATCGTATCATAGCCACACAAGGCTAATAATTTCAAATAAAAAAAAGTATGAAGATGTCGAGACTTACCTTACACACATAATTCGAATAGCACCGGGTGGCATTTTCCTATTTATTTTCCTTTTCGATCTTCAACTTTACATTTCAGTCATACTTCAAATAACCTCCCCAATACACATCCTCCGTACCATTACTTACCTGTATACCGTAGCTCCCAAGATTATCGTCTTCTCTTGTCGATACCGTTCTTCGGCCGAAATCAAAGGTTAGTAAAAAGGAATTCATTTCCTACGGCTGGCTCTATCGCACGATCTAAGATCCAAAGAAAAGTAACACCCTAAATGTCCTGTAGCCTCCTGTTTATAGATGTGGTGCACAACACACCGATAAACAAGACTCTACGAGACACGGCCTGTAGACATTCCGAGGACAAACCGCTCTGATACCACTTTTGTCACGACCCAGCCCCGTGGGCCGCGACTGGCGCCCTATTTGGACACCCAAACAGACTTTCAGATCAAATCATCATAATTTAGCTTAGCTCAAATATCATATTCATCATATTTAGCAGAAGTGAAAATAAATACTATCTTAAGCGGTCGCGCGTACAAAAGTGTCACATCAAAGTCAGAGGGGCGGCGGAATATACATCGCCGGACATATATACACATATACAAACATGAGGGCCATTATGGCCACCATAACAAACGGGACCGCATTCAGATGCAAGTCATGAACAAATCGAACACACATAGGACCCACGACCCACAAATATGACTACAGGCCTCTACAAATCAAAACAGATCATATGACGGGACAGGGCCCCGCCGTACCCCAAATAATCAAATAAACAAAAGCATAACCAACACAGAAGATAGGTACCAACATATGGGCTCCGACTGTGGAGCACCCCGTAACAGCAGAATGTGTGGCCTACCCTGGCAGATCACGAACCTCTGTACCTGCGGGCATGAAACGCAGCCCCCGAAGAAAGGGGGTCAGTACGAAAGATGTACTGAGTATGTAAAGCATAAAGTACAAAAAAATCCAAACCATAACTGAAGTGAAGGGTACAGAGAGGAAATACCGGATCAAAGTATCAGAATCTGTACTGAAGACACATGTACATAATGCAAATAGAAAATCATGCATAAAGCTCGTGAACGTGGTCACCACTCCGACGCCGGTGCCACAACACAAACATACTCCGTAAGGTTTCAAATCTCCGTACAAACCCCGAACATATCATATCACACATATCATATCGTGACATATCATGTCATCGGAACAAATCATATCATCACCATATCACAAAGATAACTCCATATACGGTAACCGGCCCTATGGCGAGGTCTGGAAACCGCAACACAGCATACTACCGAATTTATCATAGTGCGCACGATCACAAACCGGCCCGGGAACCGGCGAACGAAATCATAGTATAGGCACGAGCAGAGTAGTGCAGAAGCCATATGCAAATACATAATTAAATTCCAAGGATCGACAAACAAATACATATACATATTCATATTAAGATCAGAAGGCTTAAAGTAAGCATTGGCCGTTTAATTAATATACAAAAGTTGAGAGCCTTTAGATTTATAAAACTTTCGAAAAATACTTCTTAACTATTCTCTGAAAATTTAGTGTCGTTCACATTTAGAAGCTTTCATATCACTTTTGGAACAAACCAAACGGAGTCTTAAATTCGTAGGCAAAGGTCCCATCTTTATGTCAAACCAAAGTAGATTAAATAAGACAAACGAAAGAAACCTTGGGACTAGTGGGCCCACCGGGTCAAATCGAGGCGGCGGGCATAAATCACGAACTTTAGACTCTATGGAGTCATCTATGTAAGTTTCGAAACAATTCCATCACATTTGCGCAAATTATGGATATTCGAATAGTTTTCCAACAAAACATAGAAGTCATGATTCAATTGTACTGAATGAATAGTAACTAAAATCAAACTCGGGTTTCGATGAGCAAGATAACCCCCGAGGCTCAAATTCAAACCTAGTATATCTAGGACATGCCAAAAGAAGAAAAGGGGTAGCTTTACATACCTTTTTCACTTCTTACGCTCGCCCAAACTCAAATCCCGTTTACTTCAAAATCTACAATTGGTCATAGTTGCCAAATATAAGTTTCAAGCTTTTGTGAGTTCAAACTTAAATCCATATTTGTCTACCGAAATTTCGGCAAAGATTTCCCCTATAAATTCAACATCCCGAGATTTAACTCGGCCAAATTTGTCAACAACCACATCAACAACACCAATAACCACAATAATAGTCATTAGAATCAATTTAAACTCATTCTAGCATTAATAGTTTTCTTTTCTACATAGCACAATAACTTCCATTCCAACTTCACAATTCCAAGCTAATATCAACATTTCCATATTCATTTACTAATCAAAATTCCAACACAACTCGGAAGTAGTCCATACTATTATACAAAATATTTACAAAATATCCAAGAATCCCACCGAAATCATATTTCATTCAAAACCTCTATTCTTCGACATAAATGTTCATAACACATCTTTGTCTCCCAAATTCATCAACAACAACCATAATTCACATCTAGAATCTTACTTCCATATTTATATAAAAAATCATATGAAAATCACATAATTTCCCATAATGTCATACATGCCATTTCAATGCCAATTCGAATCGTTTAAGACTTACTTACGTCATAAATGTCATACGACACAACTAACAAGCCAATTAAAATTAAATTCACCTCTCCTCTTTACCACCATGGCTCACGGCCACACACACATCTCACACACACACACACACCATGCACACACACACCACAATTCCATAGTTTTCATGCAACTCTAATCATTATAACATAAGCACTTCTTCCATAACATAAAAGAATAGAATTCTTACCCTTTTTCTTTAATTTCTCACTTGCCGCAAAGCGTAGTTCTTTCGCTTAACTAGTTATACCACGTCGGAGAGCATCTTGAACTTGTTAAGATTTCAAGGAGGAAGAGATTTTTGAATCCATGTTGAAAGCTTGAAATTTTATTTTTTTTTCTTTGAAGGGGGCCGAACCCCTCCTTTGTTCTTGCTCTCCTTCTTTTGTTCTATGTTCTTGAATTTTCTTTAAGCTTATCCCTTCTTATACTTATTAATCACATGACTAAGCACATGACTTATTCACCACATTTCTTGGGCCATAGCCCCCTGGCCACCCTATGCCATTTGGGCCACAATTTTTTCTTCTCTTATTATTTTAGCCCAATTAATTATGAAGCTTGTTTTGTAATTCCCGAAACAAATTTCCGAAATTCCAATTTTGCCCTTGGCCTTCTTCCGACGCTTCCGCGTCCACACTCTCTCATAAGCAACAACATATGTATCAAATAAAATCAAAATATGGCCTTATTCCTTACAAGCCACAATTATTCCAAAATTTCCGAATATGTGAAAATACGGGTTATAACATATAGCATGCGCTTTAAGCTATCTAATACTTCCCTTAATCTTGTGAGGATTTCATAATCACCTCAAGCTCACACTAGCCTACTAACAAGGCAACAAATCCAGAATTTCCGAGGTGTAACATTCTTCCCCCCTTAGAACATTCATCCTCGAATGTTAAACTGGTCCTGTATAAGCATGCTGGTTATGGTGATCTTATGACGAATCAATTACTCTTCTATCATGTTGTACCTTTTCTTGCTTAACTTAATACCATTCTCCACCTGACGTCGGTTATTATTGAATTCCCAAAGAAAGTGGTCATAATTTAGCTACCTTCGTACTTGAATGCAACTTAGTATATCCATCTACGTTTGAAGCTTAGGTCGAAGTCATCTTTTCAGTAACACTGCAGAGTAAGAGCTGTCTTTCCCCTGGGTAGGTTTACCACCGCATATTGGTTCCTCTTGTTTTCTCTTCTAATTCTTATAGGTTTACTTCCACTCGTCATTTAGGTCGCATAGTCCGCCGCGTACGTCTTTCTTGGAGTCATCATTTTAATCCTCTGATATGTACTATCTATAACATTCCTTTTGAGTAGTTGAAAATGATTTTCCTTCTTAGAAATGACTCTCGGTTACAATACTCCCTTGATTCCTCAGAAACATCCTTTCGAGAGATATAAGGGAGTCACTTTCCTGATGTGATCCTCCTTGATATTCGGACTCGTCAATCCTTTTTCTTGCTCGATAATGGTATTAAGCCTCACATGGTTTGCAAATCTCTTCCACTTCCTTTCTTCCATATGACCATGATAATGGTATTGATTCACGTACGTAGAGTCTAGATAAATTCAATCGAGGTGTCTGTCATAGGTGTCCGTCGTCGACTCATCAAAGGCCTCAAAATTTTTGAGAATTTCATAACCCTCTGGTAAACTGTTGGAAATTTTCTATAACTACAATGATACAAAAATGAAAGTTCTAAGACATAATATTCTTCTGGCAAAAACCCCCCTTATTCAATGATCCTATCGAATTCGTAAGCAATCTAACACACCCCAGGGCTATCGTAGGAAACGTATAACATATACGTATATCATATTTAGAGTAATTGTCCTATTTGTCCTCAATGATAATTCCAACTCAACATTTCGACTCAATATACCATATATTTCCCTCAATTGACCCGGAGTATCACCAACACACTATTCTTGCTTACCTCTTACTCCTCCTTTTAAGTACCCAATTGGGTTCATTCTCGACATGTAAATACTTGTAGGTTACATAACCATTCTTGTGTGATTCGTGTATGAACATCTAATCTTATTCGTAAACTTCCCTTCCTTTAGTTTGTTCTGTTTTACGTATCTCCTACATACCAAAACTCTTTTGTCTATCTGTTGGGACTTATCTCGTCATACTCTTTTCTTTCCTTTATTCGTCCCTTGATTATCACATCTTATATTCTACCATAGAAAACTTTATGTCCCTTCTTATTTGCCACTTATAAATCACAATATCATTAACAAATGACTCTACAGTCAATTCCTTTGCTTCTATTCCAGTATAGCATCACTATCCTTTACAATATTCCTTGAGCTATTTACTTTCACTGTCATGTTGTTCAAGGTTTTCACGAATGATTTTCAGTACAGTCTCAGATACCCGCTCAATTCTTGTTCATTTATTTACTAACTATTAGACTCATTTTTACATAACTCTCATTTTTTTTTCGTTTTAGAGTCTATATCTGTCACATCTTAGGATTCATCATTTTAATCTCTACTCTCGTATTTTCCTCACTCGCTCCCCCCCCCCTTCCCTTAAGGGTCTTACTTATACCATTCTCAAATCCGTTACCTCACTTCCATCTTGAATTCATGTATTCCTTTCCTCAATTCCCTTATTATCTTTTACATCATATCCATGCCATTCTCCCCTAATTTATAGCTACAAAGTGATCCATGTGTGAAGTCTTAACATACTCGTCTTGCGGTTTGTGATCAAGTAATACAACCAACATAGCAATCCAAACAAGGATGTATTTTACTTAGCTCAACCGTTAGTTATGAGTCAATGTCTACATCCGCTCCAATTAACAACTTCTATCCCATGGGGATACTCAAAATAGTAGTATGTTTAGCTATCTGTACCATCCATGTAATGTCACTCATCCCATCCTTCGGTACTCAGAGTTCACTTATAGCATCATTTTTCCCTTTTCTTCCCATATCAAGTTATTCCTCTCTTTCCCGTAATCGACTTATAGAAACTGTAAATGCATTTTCTCTTAAACCCGCCATCTTTGTTTTCAAGGATCTAAGTCTCATGCGCAACTAATACCCCTTCATACTCTTTTACTCTTTTGTTGCACTAAACATTGATTTCAAAACCAAATCATAATCATATCGTATTCGTCGTTGATGATAGCCTTGCTTTATCACTTTATCGTCGTACGGTAAACTCATAACTCATGGCGACATTTTTCTTTCCAACTTATTCCTTTATATACTTTACTCGTTCTGTCTTGGTATAGGATATTCGTAGGAGATGCATGTTCCTTTTCTCATAATACAATTACTTCTTAAGCGCGCATACTTTGCATTTTTCCTTGTCTTTCTATACCCATACTTATTCCTTTACATTCTTTCCTCCTCAATTTATCTTATTACCTCCCATTTTATAATCAATCCTTTATCCCTCACACAAGGAACCCTATTCCTAACTCAATACCGCTTTGTCCTTTAGAATATATTACTTCTATACAATCCATTATTCGCTTCCAAGACTTATTCTGTTCATTCTGATCATCCCCTCTCATCTTTATTATGTTGCTTCTTTTAGTAACAATCGTTCTATTTATTCGTTATTCATCTTTCTGTAGTCTTGGTCTTTTTACATCCAGCCCAAGATATTGCTCGTGATCTCGATTATACAAATCACAAACTGTTACTACTTTGCCATATCACTTTTCTCTGATTTTTTTTTTCAAGTTGACTTCCTTTTCCCTTTTGCTTGCTATCATTTCTGTCATTGCGAAACCTCCATGCTGGACTTTCCCCTAACAAGGTCTTATAAGCTTTCTCATCTACTGTCCCATGGCTAGCTTATTGGTTTCACACTTGCATTCACTCTTTATTCATATAGAATATGTCACATCTTTAGTCATTTCCTCGTTATGCTTTACTTACTTTGTATTACAGTTCTTGCTATGTTCTCATTATATCCTGATTATAATCAACTCTATAGAGTGCCACTTCTTGATCTCATTCGCAAGCCTACTTATAAAATAGAATAAACCTCGCGAAGTAAGCATACTTAACCTGTTACTCTTTCTGATCAGCCCTATTACACTTACCACATAAGTTGTCTCACCAATGTATTCACATTCGTTATAATCGTTCATATTTCGTACCTCTGTCTCAGTCATATTGTTACTTTATTTTGCTAATAGACTTGTCGTATTTTACTTGTGCTTATCCATCCAATCAATACTTCAGTATCACGCTCTATTGGAGTTGCCCTTTCTCTTCTATGTCATGTTTTAGTACTACCAGTCTCCTTAATTTACTCTAGTATTTCTCTTTACCATATCAATGTCGATCTTATATTTACCATTACTATCAATTCAACAACATTTAACTCAACTTCTTACACAACATCCTTTCCCGTTAGGACATATTACAAGCTTATACCTTATCTCCTTTAAATTCTAGGAAAATTTTGGCAGAGTTTCCTCTATATTTCTTTCTATCCAAAACCTGCACGCAGCAAATACCAACAATGCCTCAAAGAGCTAATATATATACTACATATCTCAGCCACACAGGGCTCCCAATTTTAAGTAAAAGTACAAAGATGTCAAGACTTACCTCATATATCACACCTCGAGATGTACGTGATCCTTTAGCGATCTGCCCTGTTATACCTTCCTATTTACTTTCCCTTTCATTCTTCAGCTTTACATTTCAATCATACCTCAATATTCTTACCTTACCCGACATACATCTTTCGTATCGTTGCTTACCTTTATACTGATTCAGCCAAGTTGTTTAGTGCACAAACTTACAATTGAACTTATCATCAAGAGATACAGTTAATCAATTCCTCTGTTGTACTTACACTGACTTACCTTTACGACAACCAATCCATTATCATATAAGTACATATTCTAATAACGTAGCCCCAACAAGTGACTTACATCTGTAACTTCCAATATCATCACTCACTTTCTTCCATCGATACTGTTCTTCTACTGAAATCAAGCGTTAGTATAAGAAAATCTCATTTCCTATGGCTTAGCTCTATCGCACGATATTAGATAGGAAAGAAGAGTAACCATCCTAAATGCCCTGTAGCCTCCTGTTTATAGATGTGGTGCGTAATACACCATAAACAAGACTCTACTAGACACGACTTTGCAGACAACCCCTAGGACAAATTGGTCTGATACCACTTTGTCACACCCCAATCCTGATAGTGCATGATGGGCACCCGACCCTTTACTTAGAGCCGAGCGAACCCGCTGGTTCTCGTCATACTCGTACTCTCATTGGACTCGTAAGTCATGAAATGAAATGCATAATGAAAGCTTTTCAAAAACGTTCTTTTCGTCTTTCTCAAATCAAGTAAAATCTGTAATCATATGAAATACAGCAAGTAATGCGTAATGATCCGTGGCTTACATAGCCGCTTACAAGGCAGAACGTCTTGTATACATGACTCGTTTGCAAAAGTCTCTAACGTAAGATATGATATCAAAAACTAAGTTAGGACAGGACCCCAACATACCCATAATGCATATGACTCAGCTCATAAGGAAATACTCCGACATGGCATCACTCCAAACCGAAAAGAGTTTACCAATCCCGGTGATACCGGAACATCCTATAGTCAAACTCCTGGATAACTTTCACCAAAGCAATATGGGGCATGTGTGTAAAACACGGCCACCACAAAAAGGGACGTCGGTACAAAAAATGTCTGAGTATGTATGTAGGCATAATCAATAACATAATGGAAGCATGAGAAATAACATGAGATAGAAAAATCATAGGATGAAAGATCCATTTATACCTCTAGCGACGTTCATCATATTTAGTTACCCTCTTTCTAATGGGAAAATTCCATTTCATACATTTATACATATAGTAGTATCATACCCGACCATAGAGTTTTGGTGTCTTACGTACCCGGCCATAATAAAGCTCGGTGTTATACGTACCTGGCCCTACCAAGGCTCAGTGTTATACGTACCTGGCCCTGCCAAGGCTCAGTCTTATCCGTACCTAGCCTTACCAAGGCTCAGTGTTATCCGTACCCAACTGTAGTGGTGTGCGCGCGATAGATATCGTACCCGGCCATATAAGCTTGGTGTTATGTAATAGCCATACAAACTCATGTGTGTGTGTGTGTATATATATATATATAGATGTGCTTAAGTCACGTCAACATCATCATCATCCTTGTCATTATTACTATTATCATCATCGTCATTATCATCATCACTTTGAAGAACTTTCACCAAAGGTATTTCAAAGTATCGAAAGTCATGAACATTCTAGCATTTTCGGGAATAGGACATTTCGAATATGTCACGACCCAAACCGATGAGCCGTGACGAGGGGTCTGACCTCTAGCGACCAAACACCCCTATACTCGTATCTAAAATATACTGAACATTAAAGGCCCATGAATGGCATAACTAATCTCATAAAAAGGAAACATCAGAAATCTGTACAATCTGCATATATATATATATATACACAATCATGCAAAAGAACAGTGCAAGCCAACTCGGTCGCTACACATACTCGTACACAAAAAAATAGAAGCCGACAAGATTACATCGTCTGACTAATACATACAATGCCTACACGGACCTCTCTTTCGGAATGAAAGGCAGAAAGGACGGGACGGGGGGCCCCATCATACCTATATGCATACACATCTCAAAAAGAGGCATACCAAAGCGGGCGCGTAGCTACGGATCGAATGGAGCGTGCGACCACTTCTAAGTCTAGAGGTCCCTGCGAGGGCCGGACCACCTATACATGTCCCCGTGCACAACGGACATGAACGCGACCCAGAAACGGGAGTCGACGGATAATGTGCGAGCGTGTAAAGCATAATATATATATATATATATATATATATATATATATATATATATATATATATATATATATATATACATAGAAATCATGAATAAGATACGAACTCATAGTTGAAATAATCGACTACATGTACTTGTATGAACTAGTATCTGTACGTATCGTATACCTAACAATGCCTCTGTGGGCGCATACACATGCTCATGCCTATCAATGAAGGTCATGCATCTATATAGGTGCGTATATAACGCACGATATATACGCATATATAACGCCTGTTTCTTTTCTCATATCGTATCGGCTCTCTCTCGCGGCCATCATCATATACATTCTGCGATACTTGCGGCAGATTCTCATATCATCATAATAGTGCACCAGCTGATCAGGTGGTAATGCGTATATAACGCCTGCTTCTTTCCATACCCCCCCCCTATACATATAATACTAGCGTATATAACGCATTCTGGTCACGGGTCAACACACATATATATAAATGAATGTAATGCATGAATAACTGTATACATAAAACTGGACCCATGAACAGAAGGAATAATCGTAAATGGGTACATGAACATCAAAGCATAATACTCCTAATACTTCTAAGAGTAGAGTAATGTGGACTCGCTTACTCGCTTAGTGGATCGCATCATATGATCATGGCAAAACAAGAAAAGGGTAGCTTAACATACCTCGACGTATATCAAATCGACCAACTCCTACTTCTCGACTTGTAAATCTACAATTAAGACAACATAGACCTTCATTAGACTAGGTACTTCACTTGCTAATCCCCTTTTGATGCATAGAGGGCTTAACAAATCATGAACAACATTTCTCTCAAGCTTAACAACTCTTCAACTTCTCATTCACCTTAATACCAACCATAACAACAATAACAACACTTATGTATCCATATATATTCAAATCCATTCCCAATCATCTCTTAAAATAACCCTAAGCTACTATTTTGTCTTTCATCAACTTACCACCTCTACAATTACCTTATCTTTACTTAGAATTACTAAAACTCTTGATACTCAACTTAAATACAAAGGTAGAAATCATTTACATACCTTGAGGGGTCAAGAATCACTCCAACTTCAACTCCCTAAACTCCACTCTTGAAGAAACCCTAGAAGCAACCTTTCTTCTTCACCATCTCGGGTTTACGGGGTCCGAGTCTCGTCAAATCTTCACTATTTTAAGTAGTGGGAGTAACGTTAATAGGCGTAAGGAAATTCACTACCTGTAAGTAGTGAGAGTTATGTTGAGCAAATAACACTATATGAAGTCGTTAATGTTTCAATACCGAAAGGCAATGAAGATAATATTAAGACTCAAGAATATGTTAGTATGACTATAATAGTAGTAGTACTTAGTCGTAGTGGGAGAATAATAACTAAGATCGGTTCGGTGTATACTCTTAGGAGAATTGCATGATAGGATTCCTGAAAAGAAATACATTTTTTTTGGAGAGTTTCATGATAGGATCCCTGAAGATCGTAGTACAGAACCGGTCAGTTACGACGAAGCACTACTAGACGAAGTTGCATTAGAAAACAACTTGGTAAGTTAATTTTTGCAAAGAACTTAGTCTCTAAGACTTTTGGTAGTCGTGCAAAAGGAATACATGTGAAAGTTGTAAATGCATGGTTACAAGTCTAAGTGGGAGATTGTTGGGGTATATACCATTAACCATGCGTTTAGACATGGTATATTCTAACAATTGTCATGGTTAAAAGTCTAAGTGGGAGATTGTTGGGATATATATACTATTAACCATGTGTTTGGATATAGTATTTATTATAGAATAATTATTTATTCATTGTTTAATAAAGAATTAAATAGATCATGTACTAGTATGTGTGTCCTTTACTTATATAGCAGATGATTTAGTGTATAGAGTTTAGCTTATACACGGAAGATTAAATCGTCGGTTCTTATAAGTATAAAATTTATGTTCACAATCGAAGATGGAAATTGGATAAAGCCATCGGTATGATTGTAGCACAAGATTAATATAATGTATCTTCATTATGGGAACGGTGTAGTTCCGTCTTCTTGTGCTAGTACATTTTGTATGTATTGAATGGACCAAGTAGAGATAAGTGGTTTTGTACTGAATACATAAAATAAATTCTCTAGTTCATTAAATGTACTTATACTCTTAATCTTGATATAATTATTATGATCAATGTGATTTGTTCATTATTTTGATTTATTAAAAGGTACGACTCAATTGCGGGTCTATGTATTCCTGGTAAATTGGATAATGCCAAATTACATTTGTGAAATAATAATTAGTTGATAGAATCCGTGTCTCGACTTTGAGATTGATGATACTTGCCTTTATGGATGCTTATAAGTCTCATGTGAAAACCTTTTTAATGGATTTTGTGTCCGTCACATGATGTAAGTTAGCGAAATATAAAGGATTAAATTAGTCGATGAATTAAATTGTCAGTAATTTAATTTATTTGATTAGTGTCTGTAATCTTAACATGGGGAGTTAAATAAGTTTTTAATGAAGGATTTCGAAATTAAACAGAGGAGTGCAATTACAGTTTTCTAGTGGAATAAATTGTAATTTATTGTGGTAGGATTAATTCATTCATATTCCGAATTAATACCACAATAGGAAGCCTCGTTATTAAATCTGTGGTCCCTGCTGTGCCTGAATATTCTAGAACAAGGAAAATAAAAGGAAAAATAATATCCTTGGTGGGTTAGGAAAGGGCTACACGTTTTTTGCTAGGGTTTACCCTAAAAACGTGTGTATATAAAGAAAGCCATTGAACCCTAAGTGATCATTGTTCTTTAGCCGAATACTTGCCACTCAAGTATTACGTTCATAGAGGTTCAGGATACACAGTAGAAGACCGTGGAACTGGAGGATGAACGCGTGGATGGTTTTTGCTCGTAGTTGAAGATTCGATTCTTGGTCGCGGTCACGCTTCAAGAGATAAGTATCAATTTTATGTTTGATTAATATCTTGATTATGTGTTGTGTGTATTACATGCAAGTTCGATCCTGGCTATTTGCTTGTGTTGCGTATGCCTGTATTCCATCAATTGGCATCAAGAGCCTGCTTGCATCTAAATGGATAACTAGGATAATGTATATATCACTCATGGTTGATAATTTTATCGTGAAAAGAACAAAAACCGATGAAACTTGAAGTTGTTTGATTTGCTGGCTATAGCGCATAGATGGTTTTAAAACTGATGTTTGTGAGTTCAGAGATAACAGCCATGAATTGTGTTAATCTGTTTTGCATTGTATTATCATGAAGACACCATGTTCCTTTGATTAGTTGAATAATTTTAAAAGGAATTTAATGGCTGGACATGCCATTAGGGTTTCGACGGCGGCAACCTATTATGCAAAGTGGAGTAGTTTTCCCAATTATTTTTGGGTCTCATATTGTGTCTCATATTGTTTTTGTAATTTTTTTTAATTAAAAAAAAAAAAAAAAAAAAAAAAGAAACGTAATGGATCAATTAAGCAAGTCTGGCAGCAGCACAAAGACATTTTGTTTTTGATAGTACTCTTGTAGAAGCCTTTATGATTGGTCCGACGATAATTACATGGGCACTTTATTAATTATTTTCTCACATTATATGATATTGTATAAATTACGGATTTGGGATTAGTAAATAGTTACCATCAAAATGGTTTATTTATTTGGAATCATTAATAATTCGTGAAGTTTTATACATGTGAGATTATATCAATACATGGATTGAGAATTATGATTAATAAATAGGGTCTACGAAAGTAGTTTATTTAATTGAGTCATTAGAATATTCTCAATATATCTTGTGAAAATTGTCCTTGAATAAGTGTATACTAGCAATGAAGGTTTATTTACTTGAGAAAAGAATTACCTTTAGATACTAGTAAAATTATATTAATTCATGAGAAGAGATATAGAAATTTTCACCCGAAAGGGAGAAACATAATATCTTGGATTCCCAGGTGTATTAATCGAGAGGTCAATTTGTTATAAGTAAGTGTGGTGTGTCTTACCCAAAGGAAGGACATTACACATGACTTGTGCTCATGGATAATTATAGAAAGAGAATGAAAATATAAATCAGATAATTAATCCTTAACTATGCCTAAAACAATTACTTTTCAAATTCGGTCATAGTTTGGTGGTCATGAACTTCACTATATCTGATTGACCTGAAATTTGATGGATCCATTGGAAACGACCTAGTAAGCAATAGTCACTGCTGCCTTGCAGTGAGCGATTTCGTTTTTTCGGCATTTCGAGATCGTTTAGATGAGTTTTAGATAGTTTGTCGGATTGAAACATGTTAAGTATGAAAATGTTATTCCTTATATCGGATTTATTTATGTTAAATCTGGAACATGATTACACATGATGGTTTAATATGAATTGATATATGATAAGGATATAGATCAGATTTTTTTTTTCCTTGAGTCGCCTGAATCAGTTATTTTCCTAATTTGATCATAAATTTAGAGATCTGGATCGGAATATTACAAACTCTGATTGATCTGAAATTTGGTAGGTTCATCGGAAACAACCCAGTGAGCAATACTCACTGCTTTGCAGTGAATCATGTTATTTTTTGGTGATTTGGGGTTGTTTAGATGGTATTTTGGGCAATTTTCGTTTTTACGAAAAATTAATTTTTTAGAAAAAATTACTTGGCTATGATCTAATGGTGATAGAGATTCTTCCTTATGTTTTTCATGACTAAATACTAGTGACATAATAAATTTATGTGTTGACTTTAGGTCTTCCTCCCCATCGGATAGATTGATTATGGGTTGTCACTAGGTATAATCACTAGTTATTGATAATTTGTATTAACTCTCCATCTGAGTTACATGTTGGGTCAATGGAACTAGAGATAATGATAATGATATTCACTTGGCTTAAATTAGCAGCATACTCTTCGTCTGAGTTAGCTCTGGTTTTAAATTTATAGAGTGAATATCTGACGTCACATATATATGTTGCATGAACTATTCTTTTATATTGAAATTTGTTGTTCAAGATGCATGGATATCTATGTGGTGTGTTTTGAATTTTATATTCAATGATTACATAAAACATGCTAATTTCCAGAAAGCAACACTGAGATTATGTAAACATATTTTAAAATTTTGTTCGTTGTTCTTGATTCATGTATATTAGTACGCTAATGATGATATGTGATAAGAACTACTGAACAAATGTATATGTTTTTTGAATTCTATTTTGGCTGGAAAAAAAAAGGATTTTTTTTTTCCGAATTGATCATGGTTTCTGAATTCTGATTTTTGACGAATTCTGATTGACTTGAAATTTGGTAGATTCATCGGAAACGACCCACTGAGCAATACTCATGAGCTTTGCTCATGAACTGGGCTCTTTTTAGGCCATCCAGGGTCTTTTAGATGGGTTTTTCGGTCGTTTTGCTGTTTTCTGGAAATTTTTTGTTAAATAAAATTTTTATTTCTTCAAACAGTGGTGGTAGGGTTCATTCTCTATGGTCTCCATTGTATATAGCAGTGATATAATGAGTTTATGTGTTGACATAGGTCTTCCTCCCCATCGGATAGATTCATTATGGTTGATTACTGTGTTCTAGTCCCTAGTTAATTGATAGCTTGTCTTGACTCTCCAACTGAGTTATACGTTGGTTCAATGGAACTAGGGATAATTAAATGGGATATTTACCTAATATAAATTAGCAGTTTATTCTCCATCTGAGTTGATTCTGTTTCTTTATGGGGTGATATATCTGGCATGACTCATATATTTTGCATGAATTGTTAAGTTTCCCTATCGAATCTAACACGTTCGTAAGCATGGTTATATGTGTGATGTGTGGTTTGAATTTTATTATTCATTCAGCATAACTAAAGATCTATTTAATGATTATATCTCAAATTCTCAATAGACTTTATCCAGCCCACTTACAACTAGTCAGGAATTTCTTCTGATAGAGATAAGACATTAATTAGAGAATGCATTGTATGTAACTTCTATTAGAAAGAATTTATTTTCATTTTTTCACCAAACAAGAGATGGATAGTTAGTTTATTTTTCTTGTAACTCTTGTGTTATTGAGTTTGATAAACGTTTTATCTCTTGTGGTACATTGATGCGTGACCCTTTAAATTAATAACTCTTCTGAACTGAATAGTGTTAATCTGTCCCATCAGAGAATAATTTTTTTTTCGTGAATTGAATGAACTTATCTGTGACGCTTGTGTCTAGGTCATTTTAATCTGAATAGAATTTCGAAGTTGGTCAAATGATGAACTTTTGAGGTTCATTGAAAGTAGAGGCACTACCAACTTGTGAGTCCTATTTAGAAGGAAAAATGGCTAAGAGACATTTTCTCTTAAATGGAATTAAAGTTAATGATAAGTTAAGCTAATCCATTCTGATTTGTGTGGTATAATGAACTTCAAGGCAAGAGGTGATTTTGAGTATTTTGTGACATTCAAAGAAGATTACTCATGATATGAATATATATATTTGATGCTCTATAGGTCCGAATGCTTTGAAAATTTCAAGGTATTTAAGGCAAAAATGAAAAGCGTCAGGGAAAATATATTAAGTCACTGCAATTTGATTGTACTGGCGAGTACCTCTTTGTAGAGTTCATTAGTTACTTATTAGATAAAGGGATTGAATTTTCAATTGTCTACATCAAGTATTCTATAATAGATTGGTGTGGAAGAGAAAAGAAATATGACTCTTTTGAAGGTGGTAAGATTAATGATTGACTTATTTATATTTTCTTTTCGTTTTGGGATATGTCGTAGAAAACTGCTAGTTACATTCTTAATTTAATTCCCTCTAAGTTAGTACCTTTGATACCCATTGAACAAAGGATTGGATGTAAGCCAAATTTGCAACATGTTCAGATATGAGGTTGTCTAGCACATGTGTTCAAAGGGAAAATAGATAAGTGGAAATCAAGAACGGATGTATGCATGTTTATTAGATATCCAAAGGGAACGAAAGGAGGTTTATTTACTGTCCTAAAAGAAAATAAGGTAATTGTTAATACAAATGCCAGATTTTTAGAAAAAGACTTTTTAATAAACCAAGTTCCTAGAAGTAAACTAGTTTTATAGGAACTGAGCAAAGAAATAGCAAATAAGTCATCTAAAATATTCAAAAGTTCAAGAACATCTAACCGACAAGTCAGGGTTGACGTTCCATTGCATTTAAGTAGTGGGAGTAACGTTAATAGGCGTAAGGAAATTCACTACCTGTAAGTAGTGGGAGTGATGTTGAGCAAATAACACTATATGAAGTCGTTAATGTTTCAATACCGAAAGGCAATGAAGATAATATTAAGACTCAAGAATATGTTAGTATGACTATAATAGTAGTAGTAATTAGTCGTAGTGGGAGAATAATAACTAAGATCGGTTCGGTGTATACTCTTGGGAGAATTGTATGATAGGATTCCTGAAAAGAAATATATTTTTTTTGGAGAGTTTCATTGTCACGACCCAACCCCGTAGGCCGTGACTAGCGCCCGACCTGGGCACCCGTACGTACCAAAATCCCAAAAATAGTAACTCAAATATTTAAAAAAAATTGGGCAGAGTTTCCTCTGTTTTTCTTACTAGCCAAAATTAACCTGCACGCAGAAAATACCAACAAAGGCCACACAGGGCCAACATATCCATATACACATATATAGGCGAGCCGGCAAGGCTGCCGTGGCGGGTGAACCGCCCAAACATATCACATATACATATCTTACGACATAGCCATAACCCACGTACATATCCACGTGCCTCTAAATATAGAATAACGAAATCATATGACGGGACGGGGCCCCGTCGTACCCCCGAATAATAATGTACATATACATCGACGAAAATATATACCAAAATATATAAGCTCACGGAAGAAGGAGCACTCCCGACGAAATAGATGGCCTAGGCAGGTGGATCCTCAAACTGAGCGTCAGTACCTGCGGGCATGAAACGCAGCCCCCGAAGAAAGGGGGTCAGTACGAAATAGGTACTGAGTATGTAAAGCAGGATTATAGAAACATAATAACAAATCACAGAAATAAATATAATTTACAAAATATCAGAATATTTGTCAAAAATTAAAATTATGCAAAGGCTCTTAGAACGATGGTCGCCGCTCGTCGTTGGCGCCATACCACAAAGATCACACCGAAAGTTTCATATCTCCGTAACCCGACACATCCCCGTAACACAACATATCCAACCATAACACCATACACAAGATAACACCACATATAGACGGGACCCGGCTCTCCAGCGAGGAGCTCAGCGAACCGTAACACAACATCACACCAGAATATATCATAACGCGCACGAAACATAACCGGCCCGGGATCCGGTGAACGAAACAATGACCATAAGCACGAGCGGAGTCGTGAGTAACCATATGCATCAAAATCATAATCAATACTCATTAAGTAAATAAGAAATCCATATGTGGAAGTCATAGTGAAGATAATATTAAATTTTTCCAAAAATCCATAAAGGTAGCATAGAAAGGCCGCGGGCCCCATGGACGGGTGCCAACCCCCATCCGAGCCCGACTACGAGGGTTAGGGGAGAGTTATGCCTTATGAACTCACATATTATGTTTTGGGGCGTTCCGATCTCGTATGCAAAAGTTACGGACATTTGAAGTTCGGGACCTCTTTGTAGTCAAAATTTTCGTAAGTCTTTTGAAAACTCATTTATTTGAAAGCTTAAGAACCTTACATTGAACACATTAAAGATTAAATCTTTAGGATCGAACAAGTACGTATCTAAGCTCGGATTTAAGAATGGAATAGCCCCGAGACGCGGGTCATAGCCTAATAGCACTAGGACATGCCACAGGAAAGAAAGCGACGCCTTACATACCTCTTTCGAACGCAAGACAAATCAAGCCTCAACCCTCGGCAACTCCAAGATCTACATAACGCAAGGCACATTAACATTAGCCATGCATATTTAGGCATTCAATTCCAAACGAACATTAGATTTTACAGAAATTTCGGCAGCATTTCCCCTGTAAATGCACCAACCCCGAGATTCCAACTCGGCTAATTTCAACAACAACCCAACAAGAAACCAAACCACAACATTAATAATCAATTCACAATACATTCCAACATTAATATCCAATTCCAACACATTCCAACATTAAACACATTTTGCTACACACTTAGAGACATTCCAATATATTCAACTATACTCATATAATCAAATTAACATTAAGGCTCATACGTTCCATTACTAATCCGAACCCATTTAACTCGTATTCAAGAACACTTTAAGCAATTCACACAATTTTTCAAATAACCCAAACATTGTCCCAACTTACCCGAATTCCACTCCAAACCCGAGAACACTACTCCCACATTTTGAAAACTCATTTATTTGAAAGCTTAAGAACCTTACATTGAACACATTAAAGAGTAAATCTTTAGGATCGAACAAGTACGTATCTAAGCTCGGATTTAAGAATGGAATAGCCCCGAGACGCGGGTCATAGCCTAATAGCACTAGGACAAAGCGACGCCTTACATACCTCTTCCGATCGCAAGACAAATCAAGCCTCAACCCTCGGCAACTCCAAGATCTACATAACGCAAGGTATATTAACATTAGCCATACGCATTTAGGCATTCAATTCCAAACGAACATTAGATTTTTAGAAATTTCGGCGATTTCCGTAAATGCACCAACCCCGAGATTCCAACTCGCTAATTTCAACAACAACCCAACAAGAAACCAAACCACAACATTAATAATCAATTCACAATACATTCCAACATTAATATCCAATTCCAACACATTCCAACATTAAACACATTTTGCTACACACTTAGAGACATTCCAATATATTCAACTATACTCATATAATCAAATTAACATTAAGGCTCATACGTTCCATTACTAATCCGAACCCATTTAACTCGTATTCAAGAACACTTTAAGCAATTCACACAATTTTTCAAATAACCCAAACATTGTCCCAACTTACCCGAATTCCACTCCAAACCCGAGAACACTACTCCCACATTTCGTTCCTTCAAACTCCATAAATTATACTACCAAACCATGCAGAAACAATGTCATCCTCTTAATTACAAAATTTACATTACAAGCCTAATGGCTTCCAAAACAGCCCGCATCCTTCACAACATCAACGTAGATCATCCAAAGGTTCATTAGCGATACAAAACTCACAACGACAACAACTAAAGCCTTAAGTAACATTTGCTCATCCTTGGCTCAAACATGGCCTATATTCGGCCATCCTAATACACACACATATAAATATGATTCACACTCATTCAACACACTACAACAACAAGGAAACATGCTACATAGAATTCAATCTACCAATCCAACAATACATAGGACACACACGGCCACAAGCCATGCATGGTCCATGCCCACGGTTCAACTCCAACATCTAAGTTTTCATGAATTTCATTCATATTAGCATACTACAACATGCCCACACCATTCACAACACATAAAAGAGAATTAGTTCTTACCTTTTCTTCTTCACTTCACACGTCCACTAAAGCCTTCAAGAATGAAAACGGATGACTTATTGATTCAAACAACGCCTCCACGTTAACGAGCACCCTTGAATTGGTTGATTTGCTAGAAGAACCAAATTTTTCTATGGCTAATTCTTGGACTCAATTTTTGCTCTCTATGGCCGTATGCTCCTCCTCTTGTCTTCTCCTTATTTTCTTGATTTTTCTAGAAAATGAAATGAGGAGAAAGATGACTTAGTCATCTTTTAAGTTGCCAAAGAAAAATATTCATGTGGCCTTGGCCCACAATTAAGGTGGCCGGCCACTTTGGCCCCTAAATTTCCATAATTCACAAGTTGTCTTAATTCCTTTTTGGCCCCAAATATTTCCTTAATGTTTTCATGCCAACAAAGTCATATACCACTTATTTAAAACAAAGTCATGATTAAAAGAAAATCTCGACTTCTTGTCCCGGAATAGTCTTGTATCTTAACTTGACATAATTCATTCATGTTGTCCCGTTGCTCAAAATACGGGATATAACATTCATGATAGGATCCCTGAAGATCGTAGTACAGAACCGGTCAGTTACGACGAAGCACTACTAGACGAAGTTGCATTAGAAAACAACTTGGTAAGTTAATTTTTGCAAAGAACTTAGTCTCTAAGACTTTTGGTAGTCGTGCAAAAGGAATACATGTGAAAGTTGTAAATGCATGGTTAAAAGTCTAAGTGGGAGATTGTTGGGGTATATACCATTAACCATGTGTTTAGACATGGTATATTCTAACAATTGTCATGGTTAAAAGTCTAAGTGGGAGATTGTTGGGATATATATACTATTAACCATGTGTTTGGATATAGTATTTATTATAAAACAATTATTTATTCATTGTTTAATAAAGAATTAAATAGATCATGTACTAGTATGTGTGTCATTTACTTATATAGCAGATGATTTAGTGTATAGAGTTTAGCTTATACACGGAAGATTAAATCGTCGGTTCTTATAAGTATAAAATTTATGTTCACAATCGAAGATGGAAATTGGACAAAGCCATCGGTATGATTGTAGCACAAGATTAATATAATGTATCTTCATTATGGGAACGGTGTAGTTCCGTCTTCTTGTGCTAGTACATTTTGTATGTATTGAATGGACCAAGTAGAGATAAGTGATTTTGTACTGAATATATAAAACAAATTCTCTAGTTCATTAAATGTACTTATACTCTTAATCTTGATATAATTATTATGATCAATGTGATTTGTTCATTATTTTGATTTATTAAAAGGTACGACTCGGTTGCGGGTCTATGTATTCCGGGTAAATTGGATAATGGCAAATTACATTTGTGAAATAATAATTAGTTGATAGAATCCGTGTCTCGACTTTGAGATTGATGATACCCCTTTATGGATGCTTATAAGTCTCATGAAAACCACCGGGTGGATTTTGTGTCTGTCACATGATGTAAGTTAAGCGAAATATAAAGGATTAAATTAGTCGATGAATTAAATTGTCGGTAATTTAATTTATTTGATTGGTGTACGTAATCTTAACATGGGGAGTTAAATAAGTTTTTAATGAAAGATTTCGAAAATAAACTGAGGAGTGCAATTACAGTTTTTTTGTGAAATAAATTGTAATTTATACTGGTAGGATTAATTCATTCATATTCTAAATTAATACCACAATACGTAGCCTCGTTATTAAAATATGTGGTCCATGCTATGCCTGAATATTCTAGAATAGGGAAAATAAAAGAAAAAATAATATCCTTGGTGGGTTAGGAAAGGGCTACACGTTTTTTGCTAGGGTTTACCCTAAAAACGTGTGCATATAAAGAAAGCCATTGAACCCTAAGTGATCATTGTTCTTTAGCCGAATACTTGCCATTCAAGTATTACGTTCATAGAGGTTCAGGATACACAGTAGAAGACCGTGGAACTGGAGGATGAACGCGTGGATGGTTTTTGCTCGTGGTTGAAGATTCGATTCTTGGTCGCGGTAACGCTTCAAGAGATAAGTATTAATTTTATGTTTGATTAATATCTTGATTATGTGTTGTCTATATTACATGCAAGTTCGATCCTGGCTATTTGCTTCCGTTGCGTATGCCTGTATTCCATCAGACCTATGACTTGGCTGGGTATTCCACGTAGGACAATGAGATTACTTAATCATTTACACTTGAATAAGGCTTTCATAGGAATCCTTTTTGATACAGATCAACAATTCCAAAATAATCAACTTCATATACGTAGATGCACGAACCTAGCCACCTATCAACTTACTTGCTTTCCGTGGTTTCCTAGTTGTAATGAAATTGGTTCATACACAACTTCAGAAAGAGTAGAGTTATTTTAGAATTGGGCAACAAAATCAATCTCTTCAAGAAAACCAATTTATTTGGCCACTTCCGTGTAGGTCTCTAAGTACTTAACTGATGTCCCTCTATAAAAGAAATACAAACTATGATAATTTATGCATTCCTTCCACAACGCAAGCCTCTGTCATGTTCGAGAAGCTGGCAGCTATGAGTTTTCCACACCGTGCGAGGAAGGCAACGATCATGTGGATCTGAAACTTTGAGTGGCTAGCACCTGTGTCTATCGGTGGGTTGAAGCATCGTGCCATTGGCACCAATACTTACCACTGAATTAAAGCTTTGTGCTGTTGGCATCGATCCATGTAGAACCATCAAAACTTAATTATGCATTTGCTCGTGGCTCCATGAACACTCTATTTTCTTCAAACTTCTTATTGTAGGTCCGGAAGGCTCGTCCATTGGTGATTAGCGAGGATCTGAGATTGCTCGAATGCGACATTGGTGAGAAACTTCTTGGAACTTCCTCTCGGCTTTGACGGTGCGCTTATCTCTTCGAAGAACCACAGGCCACGTTCTCTTTCGGCGGAGGCTTTGACGAAGATTCCCATGGTGTATCCACACTTCTTGATGGGCAAACAACCACTTGGTGTCCGCATTACACATACCCTCATGATCACGACTCGTTCTCCATCTCTACTTTGGAAAGGAAGTGCACAAAAGTTTCTTCGTCTGCTTTGGCGTGGAACTACACATCTTCTTGCAATTTTGCGAAAAAGTTCACACGGACCATCCTTCTTACGGCTCGGTGAGAAAGAAGCTTCGAGTGACCACATTCCATCTATAGCAAGCGAACACGTGGCTCATCTCATCCTTGCGGCTTGGCAATTATGCAGTTTCGAGTGCCTACATTTCATCCTTGGTGAGCAGGCATGTGGTGCCATCCGGCTTGGCGAGATTGACACTGAAAATAGACCTTTCCAACTTTGGCGAGCAAGCACTTTGCACATCTGCGGAAAAATATTTATTCCCCTGTACTGTCTCATGTGAATTTGTAAAACTTGGCTTCAGATTCCGCCTTTCTCGACTCCTCAGCTTGCGCATCCACGGTAGAAAATTCATAAGTCGGTGTACGAGTATCTAAATTATGATCCGCTTGTTTCGTTGGAAAGAAAACTCCCAGACCTACAAACTATATAAAAATCACGGCAAAATTATTTCTGGATTTATACAGATAATTCCATGAAGTTAGTTGACGAATTCTGATTTTTTGCTTCGCAGTTTTCTGCACTCTCGTCCAAATATTCATATCTCAAGCTAGGGGCGTTGGAATTGCGAGCTTCCTAATCCTGTAGAAACCAGACTTCAAGGAGTACATCCATGCCAAATATGGAAGATTAAATCAACCTAGATTGACCAAGACAAATTTTTGAAGTTGACGCTATGCTCTTGCACATCGTGACTCTTATCAACTGCTTTTTTTTTATCCCTTGTTTTGTTTCTTTTATAGATTTTGAAAGGAGCTCAAAGGACCTTAATGTCAGCTAGACGAGGTACACAAGATGTGGATGTGTTGAAGTTGTGAGCAACAAGCAGTCAGCGAATCGTCGTGAGAAAGAAAAATTTATTGCCATGGATCATTGCACGAAGCTGCTCATCCCCCAATCATCACACATTTTTCTATGATGTTCTCGAAGCTCATGAACAACAGCTATTACTGGCGATGGCTTCTTCTTTTTTCAAGGGAGATGATAGTCAAGCTTCTCTCATTTGAGGCATAACCATCAACAATTACACTTGCAAAATCACACATGATGGAAGAAGAACTCGAAACAAATCGACAAAAATCATTGGAGTCAATTATTTGCATGATTTTAGGCTCTTTGTATAGGATATAATCTAATTCATGTCTCCATCACGGATGTAACAAACTCTTACAGTGTTGAAGAAATAAAATATTTTTTATACTTCAAAGCAAATTGTCTTCTTTCTTCCGCTTATGTCTGTCTTCACATTTGAAAGAACTATTGTGATGACCAAGTAATGGCGTGCTCCTTTTTTTTTAAACTCACATGGATTTTTTTTTTTAGGCCGTACACAGTTTAAACTCATGCGGGCCAAGAGTAACGTGCAGTTTATGCTCGTGCGTTATGGAGCGTAGAAACTTGCATTTTAAGCTCGAATTTGAGGAGCTTTACAACTTGAACACTTGCTCGAATTTGAAGAGCTTTTTCAACTTGAAGTTTTAGCTTGAATTTGAAGAGCTTCATGACTTGAAGATTTAGCTCGAATTCAATGAGCTTCTTGGCATGCAGGTTAGGCTTGTGGGTCTAGTAGCATTACAACTTGCAATTTAGGTTCGTGCATTGAGGAGCGTTTCAACTTGAAGATTTGGCTTAAATTTGATGAGCTTTATGACATGCAGTTTAGTCTCGTGTGTCGAGGAGCGTATCAACATGCAGTTTAGGGTCGTACGTCGAGGAGCGTTTCAACTTGAAGATTTAGCTCGAATTTGATGAGCTTTATGACATGCAGTTTAGGCTCGTGTGTCGAGGAGCGTATCAACATGCAGTTTAGGCTCGTACGTCGAGGAGTATTTCAGCTTGCAGTTTAGGCTCGTGCACCGAGGAGCATTTTGGGGAAGAATTCTAATAATGTAACTGTCCTTCTAACCCCTTGTGAGGAAGTAGTGTTGCATTTCCGTTTGGTATTGGATTTTATGGTCATCATTGGTTGAAGATGATTTGCATTTGATATTGTGTCGACTTTCGAAAGCCGAACTTCAGAAGTCCCTTGACGCTTATGTCTTTTGCAAGCAACCAAAGTCCAATTGTCACCATTATTTTTGTTGGAAAGGTCATCTACCTTGAACGTTTTTGATGTTTTCTTCAAGGCGAAAACTTCAATTGGTTCAAAGCTCCCAAATTGTAGCATGATGATTTCTTCTTCAATTTTTGGTGATGCCACTGAGCGCATTAGTGGTGTAACTTCTGAAATTAAACCTTTCTCATCGTTAAATTTGGCACTAGCATGGTTTGCGTCAGCTATCTCACCATCATCAATGATGATCTGTCCTTCTTTCACAAGTGCCATGATTTTTTCCTTCAAAATGAAGCATGTTGTCGTGTGATGACCGACAATGCGGTGAAATTTGCAATACTTGGGATCGTTGACTTTGTTGGATTCTTCACGTTTTGATTTAGGGAGTTCAATGACTTTCTTGGCTAGCAACTCGTCAAGAATCCCAGGAACGTCAGAGTCAGGAAAAGGATATATTTTTGCTTGTAACTCCTTCAAAGTTGGTTTTGTCACTTCTCGTTGATTTTTAGCTTTTTCTTTCAACTTTTGTCTTGTGGAGGCCTTCGTAGAAGCCACGGTTACTGCCATAGATTCCTTAGTTTGGTGTTTTGACGCCTCCTTGAATTTTGTAGCTTCTTTCCTTGGATCAAAGACAGGTGATGCCTTTCCATGGCTTGCAATACTCAACTCCATGTCATGAGCACGCGTAGCTAATTCTTCAAAAGTTCGAGGCTTAATCCCTTGAAGGATATACACGAGGCCCCAATGCATTCCTTGGATACAAATCTCAACTGCAGAAGTTTCAGAAAGTTGATCCTTGCAATCTAAGCTCAATGTTCGCCAACGATTGATGTATTCCACTACGGGCTCATCCTTACTTTGTTTTGTGTTCGTCAACTCCAGCATGCTCATCGTACGACGAGTGCTGTAAAAACGATTGAGGAATTGACTTTCAAGTTGCTCCCAGGAATCAATTGACTCAGGCTCCAAGTCAATGTTCCAGTCGAATGCATTCCCTTTCAGCGAACGAACAAACTGTTTTACCAAAAGGTCACCATGTGTTCCAGCGTTGCTACAAGTTTCAACAAATTGAGCAATGTGTTGCCTCTGGTTACCTTTGCCATCAAATTGCTGCAATTTGGTGGTTGGTAGTTCACTGACATGGGTAGATAATCAATCCTTCTAGTACAAGTCTTGGAGTAATACAATTAACTTTGTGGCGCTCCGCCGTATTGACCCCTGATGGTGTTTGTTATCATGTCTTGCAATTGTTGGACAGATAATGCTGCAACCAAAACAGATTATTTTTCCTTTCGAAACTTGGACTTAGCAAGTGATTCCTCAACGTTTTTGTTTTGTGGAGTGAAACCCAGCGGACAAGTAGTAGGGATACTCGACTCTGCAGGTGTGAATGCCTCCAACTTGTTCATAAGTTGAGTGATCTGAAGATCCTTATCTTCAATAGATTTTTTCAATGCCTTAATGGTTTGCATCATCACAGCAAGTTGTTTGTCGACATCCATTGCATTAGTCATCAAGGCGTTGACCTTTGTTGAGATAAATGAATCTGTTGAATCATCAAAGTCCTCAAAGTTGGTGTCAGTTTGAAAGATTTCATCTAATGGAAAGTAATGGATGTTGCCTCCAGAGGTTATAGCCATAGTATGAGATATGCTTTTCTCCACTGTCTCCAAAGAGATGAAGTCCTCCAATCTATCAATGTCGCTAGCCTTGAACATATTGTGGGTCATTGGAACATTGCGGTTACGTTCAGCAGATGCGGCAACATAGATCTTGTTATATGAATCGTCGTTGTTCTTTCTAAAGGCCATTAAAATGGCTGATTTTGAAGTTTGAAAGCGTCGATTCACTAGAGAAAGAGATGAAGAGCAAAATTGGTCCCACTGGACCCAAAATTTGTTCGCAACAAATTTTCAAGGGCCAAAAATTAACTGCAATCAAAAATAAAAGAAAAATGTAATTTTATTTATGAATCTTGTGAGTACAATTCTATTGTTCTCTTGATTCTTCTCTCCTAAACGTCTCTGTGATTCGAGGGCCTTCAATAGCGTATTTCTCGAATTACAGGATGATTTGGATCTTCTAGAGATGTATTTCAATCCCTAGGAATGTCGAGCAGTACTTCGTCGTTCGGTTGATCTCCGGGAAGAACTCCGTTGAAAACTCCAGAACTATATATGTAGTCGATGTAGCTTCGTTTTCCAATACTTGCTGAATCCCCCTAGAAAGTTATGTAAATCCCCTATATATAGTTGTAGGGAGTAGGCAACCAAGTTTAGATGAAATCTTTTCCCTCATTCTGATTAGTTGATGTAAATCATCAAGCTTATCACAATGCTATGTGATAAGATTGCTTGTGATTGGCCAAGACATGTCATTTTGGACACTTGGCGATTTTTGATTGGTTCTTGTATTTGTCCAGGATTGCCACATCATTTGAGCACATGGCATCATTTTGTTGGTTTTGAATTTGACTAGGATGCCATGTCACTTGACACGTGGCATGAGTTTTGGGCCTCAAGATGAACTGGACCTTGGACTTGAATTTAATTAAATGGACTTATTTATTGTGCAGTCCGAATTAATTGTTCAACCCAAATTATCATGGATTTAATTCAAATTTTTTATGAATTTAATCCAATAAAATTTATGTGTCTACAGGTACCATTTACAAAAGAAGCATGCATTACTATCTAATCCCTTATTTCTTTCAAATTCATGATTACAGTCTTCAGAAGTATTTGCTAAAGTGCTTGCTTGAATTGCTTCTAATTCTAGTTTCTCTAACCCTATTTCATTTATTAACTCTTCTTCTTCTAAGTCTGATGAGTCTGTTTTAACCTTTTCTTCGGCGTCTACTCTTACTATAGAATATATACTTTCATTATCAGACATATATTCGTCTACATTTATTAAGTTTTTTTGAAAATCTTCTATTAATTGAGAATTTCTTGTTTTATTATTTATTCTTTTTGGGCATGTATTAGCTAAATGTTCTACACTTCCACAAGTAAAACATTCTAATCTATTCTTGTAATTTCTTTCTGTTCTATATTTTCTAACATGTCTATTTCTATCTAAATAAGGCTTTTTTACTGATGATTTTCTAAGGTAATATTTCTTTTTATAGCTTCTATTGTATTGTGGTCTATGCTTTCTATATTTTGTCTTTCTATAATTGTCTTTATCGTAACTTTGACTAGTGTATACAATATTTTTACAAAAATTCATTTCATTTTGTTTTAACTGTTTTTGTATTTGTATATGCGTACACTTTTCTTGTAATATTTTCATTACATGTTGTATTTTATGTCCTATTGACCATCTTGCATTAGGATATTGCATTACTCCTTCTCTTTTATACCATCTATCTTTTATTTCTCTTCCTAAGGCTCCTGGTAGTTTGTTAAATAACTTTTTACCTAATTCTTGATCAAAGGCATTTCGGCTAATGGTACAATAATAAAAATAGTCATTCAAAAACTTCTTAATATGAAACCAGCTACTTATACTTAATTGTTCTAATTTTTTTAATGCATTTCTTTGTAATATTACTAATCCACTATTTGGGTCTTCTCTTGTAATTAAAGTATGTATTTTATTTGTAAAATTATAGGGGTTTGCTCCCATGGCAACTAAAGCTTGAAATTCATGCGGGAATTCTGACTTATATGCTTCCCATAATCCTTTTGTTGATTCTTCTATAAAGGTCTCTAAATATTTGTACATTGTTTCTGCATCCGCGTCTGAGTAATTTTTTATATAATCTGCTACAACTATACCTTTCCAAAGGTCTATTACTGAGTTCAACATTTGTGGATCATGAGCCGCTATGTTTAATATCTTACCTTTACTATCTCCTTCTTGTAGCCTAATTGGTTCTTCTATCGGCATTTTTTTTCCTGATGGTCTTATATTTTCTGTTGGTACTTCTCCTACTCTAAAAACTCTTCATCTAGGTACATTTCCTGTACTAGTGTCTACTGTAAATTGTTGCTCAGTTGTTCTTTGGAATGGGCTAGAACTAGTGGAAGTTGACTCCATTAATTCTTTTTGACTTATTATTGAGTGTAATTTTATTTCTTCATCACTTTTTTGTATTTCAGCTAAAATTTTATCAAAATTGTCTGATTTCTTTTGTGAAATACTCTCTACTCTGTATCCCCAATTATCTGTTCTATGTTCACATTTTTTAAAATGTTCTATAGTTTCTTCTAATGTTAGATTTCCTAATTTACATCCTTTACATTTGAAATTCTTATTTTTATCTTTTTTATAAATTTCTTTCGCTCTTTCTAAGGCTATGTCTACTTCGAAATCGTCTTGTATTATTTCGATATTCATGCATTCAAATTCAGTTTCTTCTATGGTGTTTTTTCTAAATTGAACTTATTATTTAAAAACTGAATTTTTCTATCTATTTCTAATTCTTGTGATTTTAGGAAATCAAAAATTTGTTCTAATTTTTCTATAATTTTCTTTTGTTTATTCTATGAAGATTCTATTATGTCTAATATTCGACTTGTATTTTTATTATTTTCTTGAGATTTTTCACTAAAATTTATGATTAAATCTATTAAAGTATTAAATTGCTTATCTTCAGTATGTAATATATGTTCTCCGTTACTGAAATTACACTTTATAATAGTATGATCTTTTAATACTCTATATTTCTTTTCTGGATATACTCTTAAGTCTAAATACTCTAAATTCTTTAATGTACCTATTCTGCTTGATTTAGTTACTATCCTAGTGGAATCCACACTTTTCGTTCTTTTTGAAACTTAATCCTTGTCGTTAATTTTTCTATATCGCCTTTTATACCTTGTAATTCCCAAATTATAGCAGATATGGTCTCTTCGTGTAATATTTTGTAAGAAACTATTTGTTATTAATGATGATAATGCTTCTGTATTTATTACTTCTAAAAATGCACTCAAAGCTTTTTCTATTTGTCTTAATTCTCGTATTCGTTCTCTACCTTGATGTAAATACCAGTAATTAATGTGCCTACTTGTCTTGCAAAATGATGTCTCTTCATATAATGATAATTAATACAATTTAAATCTTTTTGGTACTTGCTTCTAAGAGGATTTTCTAGATTTTACGTATCCTAGTAATCTATATTCTAATCCTGATATTATATCTATTAACTCTTGTAATCTCTGTTGATTAGCTTTAGAGTTACTTAATCTAATATATTCCGGGTATAGCCTATTTAGTTCTTGTTTAACTTCTAAATAGTGATCTTGCATGTATTATCCTAATGGAATAAAAAGAGATAGGGGGTATAGAAAATCTTTAAAGATAAAGATCCTTCAAAAAATTTAATAGATATTTTTAAATTTTTTGAAGTACTTAATGGCAAGAATACTGTGGTTTGTATAAAAAATTTAAACAATCCTACTCGGTACTTCCTCACTCCTTAATGTCTTCTTAGTATGTAGCTATATTTCTAAATTTTTGTTTATCTCTCCTTTTTTTTTTTTTTAATCTAGACTCTGTCCAGTCATGAATCTTGTTACACTTTTCATGTTACACCTCGAAAAATCTTCGCATCGTTTGCATTGTAAGTAAACTAATGTAAGCTCGGAGAGGTCGTGGAACCCTTATAAGGTTAATCAATACTCTTAAAAAGTTTAAGCAAGTGTCTAAAAGTCCCGAGATCAAGCAAATCGAAGAAAATAAGTTTGTCGAAAATTTGGAAAAAAGTTGGCAGAATTTTGGGTCAATATGGAGGGGTATATCTCCTAGTATATCAAGAGTTTTAAGGTGTTTCAAAAGCCCAAAATGAAGTTTATCGAGTCTAGTTTCCAAAACGCAACAAACCGTTCATCGATACGACATCGGAGTAGGGAGTTATGGGCATTTTAAAACGGACTGCCAGAAGCCCGCGAACCTACGCGGAAATGATAGAAACTCACTGAAGGCCCACTATTTCGGCCCAATAGAGCCTAACCCAACCCACACACCTATAAATACCCCTCTAACTCATCATTTTTCTCATCCCCACACTTCTAAAGAGTTCTTGAGGGTTCCATAACCTTCCACAATTTTCCATAATCTTCCATAATATTCCACAACCTTCCATAATCTTCTATAACCTTCTAAACATTTCCATATCATCAAGAGAGAAGATCAACATCAAAACCCCAAAGATAATCCATGGAAGGTGATTGTTCTTGTTTCTCTTCAAGGTGGTGATGAACTTGATCTTGGAAAGAGTTGAATAAACTGAAGTTCTTCTACTATAAGGTATGTTCTTCTTATTATTTACATGATTGAGATGACGTAAAGGTTTAGCAAGCCTTAGAGAGTAAAGATTCATAGGAGAAAAATCATAAAGTATTGAATTGAAGTTGATGGCCATGAGGTGAATTTGAAAGAGAATTTTGGATTAATTTGAGATTAAATTGAATATAATTCTTTGATTATGGTATTGTGGATATTGTTATGGTTGGTGAGAAATTGGGAAAAACATCGTGTGGGATGTTTTATGGAGTATATTGGTGTTGATGATGATGTTGTTGATATTAGTGTTTCTATTGTTGTTGTTTTGTTGGTATTGTGATTTCGGGCTAGGGATATAAACAGGGGAGATGCTGCCTGAATTTCGGCAGATTTTAAAAGGAATTAATTTGAAGACTTAAGATAAGCATATGATGATAAGTCTAACGATAGTATGAATTCTCTCGAATGTAGATTTACAAGCTCGGGAGGATAAGCGTTAAATAGTAGGAGACCAAAAAGGTATGTTAAGGCTAGTCCCTTTTTTTCAAAAAGCATGATTCCTATGTTATGATTCCATACATATTTTCCATAACCTTCTTACTTCTAGAAGCTAGAAGTTCATGATTCTTAAAGGCTTCTTATGATGTTAAAGATGAGATGTTTTCTATGATGACCATGATGATGATGATTTTATTTCTAGAAATTCCAAAGCTTATGATTTTAAGGCTATTATGAGATTATTGAGTTATTTCATGCTTTTCTTGATTCCATTCATTGTTGTCGATCTCACTTTATCACAATTGTTCCTTCAAGGTGGGATAAAGCGATGATGGTTATTCCATAATATAAATCGGAGGTTATCGACCTTATGTCACTCCGATAGATTTGTAGCTTTTATTTGGGCTCTCGTGCATGCTTTATGTATATGTATATGTATGATTACACCGGGCCTAGTTGGTCGGGCAGACACCACTACGGTGGGCGTAGTGGGCGGCTTATGGATACTGATAATAATACCGTGTCTATATGGCACGGGCAGTCACCACTAGTGGGCGGTGCAAGATGATTACCCCGAACGCGGGCTAATGATTATGTTATGTACATGTATATGATATGAGAATTTTTTTATTTAAAGGTTAAGCATGCATGATATCTGCCTCGAGAGGCAGTTAAATGTACAGGTTATCTCTTTACCTCATGTTATGTTCCATGTCTCTTATTATGACATTATTCATGCCTTACATACTCAGTACACAGTTCGTACTGACGTCCTTTCTTGTGGATGTTGCGTTCATGCCCGCAGGTAGACAGGTAGACACGACTGACCCCTAGGAGCTCCATCAGCGGCATCTTGGAAGCGCTCCAGTTTTTTCAGAGCCGCAGTTATTGGTACTACTTTTTTGTATATATACACTTGGGTATGGCAAAGTCCTACCCTGTCCTTATGGATTCATGTATCTTATTTAGAGACTCGTAGACAGGCATATGTAACTAGATGTTCCTTAACTTTATCAGTTTTTATGGTTATGTAATATTTTGGTAGTCTTGTAGGCTTATGTTTATGGGCATTGTTGCTAATGACTGTACTAAGTATGATATACACAAGCTGTCTATGCAGCCCACCTAGTAATGATTATGAAATGTCAGACCAGAGGTGCTCGGTAGGCTAGTACCGGGTACCCGTCATGGCCCTCCAGTTGGGTCGTGACAGTTCATCTCTTTCTCTTAACCTTTGTTCTTAATAATCCTCTTCTTTAACCACACCCCGGTCATGCCAACAATTCGTCCTTTATCATATTTGGGACATTTTAATGGCTCCTCAACACCTAGGAATTTACAGGTTAATCCATCGAGTTTATTAAGAAATTAAGAGAATAACCATATACTAAGAGTAACAGATTCATAATAACAAGAAATTACTTAAACATAGATTTATATAACATAGATTTACCATAAAGATAATAATAATGTACATGACTGGGAGAGTAATACAAAAACATAGTTATAAAAACTTACATGACTTAAAGACCCAAAAACTACTTCTCACACTGGGAGGATTATTGAAGAACTAGTACTATTTTACAGTAGAAATTTATATAACAAAGGTTAAAGAGAGAAGGGAAAGGATGTGAGGCATTTGATGAAAGAGAAGGGGAATATGGATTTCTTGGTGTTTGGTGCTTGTATGTGTTGTTGATGATGATTCTCTTCTTTTACCAATGGTATTACATCCCGTATCTTAGAACTAAGGATAGACTCGTATCATTAGAATTTTAGTGAAAAAACTGAAGGTTTGAACGTTTGCGAAAATGGTTGATAGGCCTATTTCAGGCAACCATAATTCCTTGATTAGTTGGGAATTTAGGAAAGTACCCTTAATAAAAGTTGTAGTACGTAGAAATACCTTTGTAACGATATAAGGACCAGGCCAATCAGAGAATGGAGCAAGGATATACTCAAGATGGCTAATAGTAAGGCGCTTAAAATTCTATAGAATCGGCTAAGTTTTCAATACGTCTACCTTCCAGTTGAGATTCGTGAAAATCCATTGAGAATTTGAGAAAAGTTAAAACAAAAAACTGTATCCCTTTGAAATAGCTTTCCAAGGTATATTGTGGAGCCCAAACAGAGCTCTATACAAGAAGGTATGCCTATTTTACCGAACACTGCACATAACCAACACATGTCGCTTTTCAGGGAGCGTGAGGGCACGTGCAATGGCTCCGCGTCATGGGCTGATCACACAAACCCCCCCCCCCCTCTCTGACCACTGACCTGCAGTGGTTCGCACGCTGCATGTGCATCACGGGCCCATCGCGTAAAAGGTCGGGTTTCAGGTCAAAAGTCGGGATTTCGCGTTTTAAGTTATATTTAAGCTTGGGGTTTATTTCTCTAACACCCCCTAGTCACGAAAAATCACCCTAAAGTCAGAGGGAACAAGTTCCAAGCAACAAGAACCCTCCAAGGTAAGTTTTATCATGATTCTAGGTTGAATTCAAGTCCCTAATCCTTTTCTAACTTGACTAAACCTTTCTAATCGGTAGAGTTGTGAGTGGAACATTATTATTGGGCGTGGAAACCCTAAAACTCGAATGCAAGAGGATTGAACTTCAAAAAGGTAATGCTTCTACACTCTAATCATTCATAATAGTGAATTGATAAGTTCTTGGGAGAATAGTAAATGGGTTTAGTAAAGAGAATTACACGAACTATAGTAGGGTTTTAGATTGTTGACTTGAGATTGTTATAATCATATGGGTGATGGAGAATGATGTTAATTACACCTAATTGAGATTTTAAAATCACCTAGAAGTAATAAAATGGGAATTGGGTGAGGGAAACACCATTAAAGAAGGTTGTGGAGCTTTATGCCCACCAAGTGTTTGATAAAATGCTTAGGTGACCAAATCATGGATATTATTGCTAATATGGAATCTCTTTGACTTGTGTTGCTATAGATTAAAGTTCAAAGGGTTGACGAACGTCGTATTACACTCAAAGACTGGAATTAAAGTATGTGAGGCTAACTCTCTAAGTTTGGGAATGTTAATGATTCTCCCTACGCCACGTTCTTTTACAACGTTACCAATTGCCTCAGAAATATAGTTAAGCTTAGTTCCTTGAATAGTTGCTGAACTTCTATTCTCTAGTTTCATAGTTCATTCATGACTTTCATTCTGAATGTTGTGAGCTCAGTACGTAATCAATATAGACTTATGTTTGAAACCCATAAGTCTCAGTCTAGAATACTCAAGATGTTTATAAATAGTTAAAGCCAGCTTCATAATCGCTCATGGATACATGTATGAGTGAATCATTGCCCAGTATGTCAGTGTTGTATCTTTCAGCATGATTCTCAGTTCTTTTAGGTAAATTGCTTAATGATGAACGTCTGTGTTATTGGGCCTAAGGCCGCAGTTATGTATACGTATACTTGGGCCTAAGGCCACGCTCAGCACACATATATATCGGGCCCGAGGTCCGCATTATTTACTCGATAAATGTGTGGTTCGTCATTCAGAATAGGGAGTATTCTTATCTTTACTTCCTTATTTCAGTTATCAGCTCAGTTTTAGTTTCAGTATTTACGATTCTTTCTTTCAGTTGCTTTACATACTAATGCAATTCAAATGTGCAGACGTCCCTTTTCTCGGGGTTCGCATCTCGTGATGCGTATAACGATTTACAAAGTTGACGATTCTTCTTCACAGACCTTCTCATACCGGCCGGGTGAGCCCTGGCTCCTCGGGCGTTATCATACTTTTCCGTCTTTATAGTAGCTCTGTCAGTGAGGTATGCCAAGGGCCTTGTCCCGGTAAACAGTTAGTAGTTCAGTACTCTTTAGAGACTTCGTAGTCTATAGTCCACTCAGTCAGATGTTTAGCAGCTTTTGTGTTAGCCTTGTCGGCTAATTATTCAGACTTTCAGACTTATTCAGTATTTTTGCATTCATGATATTTCGGTCAGATTTTAGTAGATCAGTATGTGTCAGTGTTATTTCCGCATTTAGTATGTTTGATATCACATGTTGATTCACCAAAATGGTTCGCTCACACACATACGTACAGTAAGAGTGCAGTTGTTACCCCAAGCCATGGTTCGGGGTGTGACAAATGGTCTCTATTTATAGGTGTTAGGAAGACTTCAACTTCGGACTTAAAAATATTAAAGAATCTTTTGAGTTCAATGGGGGTGCTCTTTGGGCCCCATCGTCACGTGAAATTTTCAGAAGACTCTTTATATTATTGTCCTTTGCTGATCCTGTAGCTACTTTATCTATATTGTCCTTTATTCGTCTTTATTGCTTTTTCAACGAATCTGCTTTTTTTGTTTGTCTTGGCTATGATAATTACTTCTTCGACTAATCTCTTTATGTGTCTATATTTTGTAAAGCAACAGAATCAAAACTCATCCCCGAGTCGACGTCGTTTGGATCTTGTAAATCTTGAAATGCACTATTTTGAAAATCGACCATATCTCTTTCAAGGTCTGAACTATGTACTGGAGACATTTCTGGACTTGGAGATGGTTTTGAATGCCTCAGTCATGGAAGAACAATGGTCACAAAAGATCACTTTGTCTGTGTCTTTTTGGATATTGTATTGAGGAACTTCGTCTAGATTTTGTCTAAATGCTGGAGAAATATAATAATTTGGACCCAATATCCCTCTTGCATAGTCTAAAGCTTTAGTAAAATCATTAAATCCTTTAAACAAAGGTTTCTCGATGTCTTTAATTGAATTTATAACCTCTGGCCAAGTTTGAAAGATGCCGTTTGTTTTTCCGTGTATTACAACATAAAATTTAAACTTTTTTTCTTGATTTTTGTCTGTGAAATATTGGCAAAGAGAATTTAAAGTTGCTACAAAATGTTTTGTGTCTTTTTTATTGTATGAAATCCATAGATTGTCTACTAAACATGTCTGTGGTCTATCTATTGCACATTCTGGTAATTTTCTAAATGTCATGTTTGACGGTGGGAAAAGTATTAAGTTATGTTTTGGACAAACTGTATTCTTTTTAAAACATTATTTCCTAATGAGGCTTGTAGTTTGAAATGAAGATTACCTAATACTGTCTGTCTGTAAATGTCTTGGGGTGAGGCTTGAACGCCCTTTCCCTTGTCTGCAATCTTTGGGATTGATGGTCTCATGCTCTCAAAATGAAATAAAGTTATTAGTTAACAAAGAATTTTTAACCTACTTAATTGATCTGCTAAGTTGTTATCTTTACCCTAATATGTTCGAAAATTAAATTGTATATTGAGATGGTATCTACAAAATTTAACCATCTTCTCCGACTACTATTTTTATCATTTATCTTCTGGTGAAATTTAACTATCGCTTCACAATCTGTTCTAATTAATATTTCTGGTTTATTTAAAATGTGTACCCTGAAACTATTTAGTCCGTATATTACAACTAATATTTTAGCATCAATACTACTCATGTTGCCTTTTTCTTTGTACTTACCGCTTTAATAAGCACATATTTTTTCTTCACTTTTATTACTATATTTATTTGGTCTTACTTTTAACACTGCTCCCCATCCTTCAAAGCTACCATCTGTTTCTATAATTAAATAGTCTATTCTAATGGCATATTTAGGTCATGGATATTTTTTATTTTTTCTTTAACTTTTTGTATTAATTTAATATCTTCTGTATTAAATGCTTCTGACCTTTAGATTCCCTCTTAGAATATAAAGGTCCTGCTATTTTTCCTAAGTTTTTTATAAAATTTCTAGCATAGTTAACTATTCCTAAGAATTTTTGTAATTCTTCAGTATTATCTAGTTTGTCTAGCATTTCTAGAGCTTTTTTGTAATTTTATTTTACCGTCTCCTAGTACTACTCCTAAGAAATTTATATAATTTTTACATAATTCCATCTTTTTGTTACTAATTATTATTCCATTTTCTACAAATAGTCTAAACACTGTTTGTAAATGTCCTAGATGTTCTTTAATATCTTTACTAAATATTAATATGTCATCTACATATACTATGTAATGACCTGTTTAGTCGTTATAATATTTTCGGCATTTTTGCCCGTTTTCGAGCATGGATTAGCTCACCTTTGACCCGAGGGGACTGTTGACACGCTTCCCGAGGTGTCTGGACCCGAATTCGAGCAACTTTTGGGAAATATAGGCTTAAAGTGAAAAATATTTGACCCGAAGTTGACTTTTGGGCAAACGAACCTTTTTAGAAATTTCATCAATTTCGAGAGGTTCGGATGGTCGTTTAGAACTTGTGTGTGTATTTGGTTCGGTTCCCAATACACACGGATGCATTTTGGACTTGGGATGGGAAATTATAATTAAGGCATCGGAGGTTGACTGGGTCAACGAGACCTCTGTTGGGAATTCCGAGGTCACGGGCACGTTCGTAGCGTGTTTTTATATGTGTCTATGTATATGGTATGTGAGCAGATGGCCTCGGGAACTAATCAAAAAATTGGATCGAATTGTGAGACTTTGGGAGTTTTCTGGTGTCTGGTGCCCGCTTTGACGGCATCAAAGACCGCGGGCAATGCAGACCGTTAGTGAGTGGTAGCCCTATCGCCGGGAGCTTTCGCCAATGACTTTTGGTCATTACCGCCGCCGGGCAATCCCAGTGCCGCTGAAGCGGGTGACGGGCAGTTAATAATATTAATGAAGTGTTAAAAAGCCCTTGTTATATCCCGTAATTTGAACGTCGGGATAATCCGGGTTAACCACGATAAGTTGGGAACAAGACTAGCCCGAGATATGAAGTGGAGATTTTTTTTTTGTTTTTTTGTATATTGTAAAGGCTTAAGTCGTGTATGGTTTTATTGGCATGGAAATATTAAAGAAACATATGGGGTCAAATCGTATTTTTGGAAAGTATTCTAATTTTGGAAAGGAAATTATTTCATGAAAATGAAAAAAAAAAAAAAAAAAAGAGAGGGGCCATGTGGCCGCCACTTGGGTGGGCCATGGCCACATGGTTGGCCAAATGAGTAATTAAAAGATGACAAGGAGTCATCATATTCATCCCACACTTAGAGAATTTTCAAGAAACTTGGAGAAAACACAAGAAGAGAGAAAGAGAGTGAAAAACGGCCAAGGAGGAGAAAAACAAGGCTAAGAATTGATCAAGAAAAATAAATTCTTCAAGCAAACTTGCTAATTCAAAGGTGCTCAACAACGTGGAAGTGTTGTTTGGGGCGTTGGATTGCTCGTTTTCATCATTGGCCAACTTTAGGCAAGTTGAGAAGTTGAAGAAAGGTGAGTTTAATCTTGTTTTCTTGTGTTATAGATGGTTTATATGTGTTGTTGTATGCTAAAATGGAAGAAATTCATGGTAAAAATGAAATTGGAAGAGGCCGTGTAGGAGTGTTTGGCCGCGCATGTGCATGATGTATCGGAAGTGATGAATTAATGTTAGTTAGCATGTTTTGATTGTTATGGGTGAAGAAAAGATTGAAAATCATTTTTGTGTGTGTGTTGGGTGTTGGCCAATGGCCCCTTTGTGTAATTGGGAATGAACAAATTATCGTTAGCGTTTTAGTTATCGTCCAGGGATTCTATGATGAGAAATGCAAGTTTGATGACTCAAAACAATGTTATGTTAGTTATGGGATGGTTTGGAAGTTTATGTACATTTTACGTGATTTTGTATTTATGAGAATTGCTTTGTTATGTGGATTATTAGTGTAATTCATGAATTTGGAAGGAAAGAATATGTTTGGTGTTGTTCTCGGTTTGGAGATAATTTCGGGTAAGTTGGAACAATATTTGGTTTGTTTGAAATATTGTATGAAATGCCTAAAGTGTTCTTGTGTGTGGTTTAAAAGGGGTTTGGATTGGTGATCGGACGATAAACGTTGATATTAGTTTGAATGTAAGTGGTCGAATGAGTATATTATGAATATTGTTGGAATATTATGTATGTTGTTAAAGTCGTGAAAGAGAACTAGTAATGTCAATGATTAA
>NW_026714094.1:0-26203 GCF_029784015.1 Lycium ferocissimum | reverse complement strand
CGGGGGCGGGGATGGGGGAGATGATTATGCGGGGGGGGCGTGACGGTCGAGAGGGCCCGTGTTTCTTGACACATGTCAGCCGAGTTTTCGGGTCCAAAGCCAGGAGGACCCCCAGGAGTTCATCAGACAGATGCGGCGTATGCTGCGGCTTATCGAGGCTTCGAGGGCCAAGGTACGGTGAGTTGGCGTCGTATCGGTTGCATGACATAGCGGCTAATTGGTATGAGTCTTAGCGGCTGTCGAGAGGGTGAGGTGCTTCACCGGCCAGGCGGGATGAGTTCACGAGAGGCCTTTCTTGGCCATTTTCTACCCCCGAGAGGCGACGAGCCGGGGTTCCGCGTATTTTTACATACGAGGGCGGGGGCGGCGGGAGTGTCCGGGGACAGCCTTGAGTTTGATTCTACGCCAGATACGCGCCTTATATTGTGGCTGACATGGTTGATCGAGTGCACCAGTATGTGATGGGGCTGGATACTTGAGATTTATAGTTGTATGGCGATGGATTCCCAGCCCGGGGTGGATATTGTCACACCCTAATCTTGATCAGGGTGTGATGGGCACCCGACCCCGTAACCGGAGCCAAGCGAACCCGCTGACCTTTGCTACGTACTTAAAAATATTTTTTAAGTTTTTTTTTCGAACCTCTAAGTCAAGCATATACAATACGATTACTAAAATATTCTTTTATTGCTTTTAAATCAAGTAAAGCATGTAACTGTACAACCTGTATTATAATACAAACTGACTCTCGAAACCCACGACTCTGTCTGCAAAGTCTCTAACTCGAACATGACATCATGGCATAGAACTCTTAACCCGGCCACTCTCCAGAGCAAGTGGAGATGCCAACTCCGCTGGAACATCTTCTATAATGGCGTCTAATCATCTGGGTGTACCTGCGCGGCATGAAACGCAGCCCCCGAAGAAGAGGGGTCAGTACGAGCAATGTACTGAGTATGTAAGGCATGAACAGTAACATAATAGGAGACATAGCTTTAAGTAGCAACATAGTAAAAACTGTACTCATGAGTAATAACAGAATGAAACTGTAGAACATGTCATGTATGCAAACGCAAATCGTACATCGAGTGCCTCTTAATGCGGAATTATGCATGCTTACCGTTACCTTTACATACGTACATAATGCCCGAGTCACGTGATCTCATAGTACCGACCGAGTCGCGTGATATCATTAGCCCGCGTCCGGGCCTCCCGCGTCCGGGGTAATTATCTCGTGCCGCCCACTAGTGGTGGTCGTGCCTGGCCCTCTAGACTAGTATAATTATATGCAGTCCACTACGCCCATCGTAGTGGTGGTCGTGCCCGGCCCTCTAGGCCGGTATAACATCCAATAGCTGCCGCCGTAGCGGTGACATGCCCGGCCATCTAGGCCAGTTTAGCATCCATCATAAGCATGCATTGGAGCCCGATCAAAAGCTATAATTTTATCGGAGTGACGTAAGGTCGAAACCTCCGATTACATTATGGAATAACCATGGGCGCTTTCGCAAACCTTGAAGGAACTAGTAATAAGGCGAGACTATCAATGGAAGATAACATTACGAGAGAACATAAAACGAGGATCATTTCCGTACTTTGAAATCTTTAAAATAGTCCTTATCCAAAAATAGCTTAACATTTCATATCGTCGCATTCATGGTAAGGACATATCCTTGGCATGTTCATCATAGACGTTTTCTCATATCTGGCGTCGTCCTTGTCTTCATAAAATCATAGTCGTCGTTTTTGTCATAAAAGCTTTTAAAATCGTAAAATTTAGTTTTTGGAGAAAATGAATATTTTTGAAAACTTTTATAAACCTTAAGAAAGGAAAATCGTTCTTTGGAACCTTGTGTCTATCTTTTGAAAATAAGGGCTATATATAAACATTTAACACATTTCATGTATGATTCATGCCATAGAAGGAAAAAGGGACGAGCTCTTAACATACAACGGGCCACGCGCCTTATTAGCTACGCTTAATTGTCCATGCTTGTCGTCGCTAGTCTACATCCAAGACGATTAACGAAATTGTTAGGTCCATTATCATATGCCTCTCTTAATCCTTCAAACACATTTACTTATAATCCCCCCATTCAAAGCGCATCTCCCCCGTAAATACACCGTCCCGAGAATATGGCTCGGCCCAAACCAACATCTACAACAATCCGGGAATTCAACCCGGCCAAATTATCAACAGTACCAACAATTATTCTTGCAATACTTCAACGTTCAATTCAATTCAATTCAATTCAATTCGCATAATATTCCGTCGAATCAATCGACATACTACTTCACTCGAAACCTTCAAATTTAACAACAACCGTACATTTCATTATCATTTATATTCATTACTTCAACCACATTCTTTATTCAACATCACATAATCCTTAACGACGACAACTAAAACGTCCAATAAAATCAATTTACACTAACTTACCAAAACACCTACTATTCGGGGACAACAACTTCATACACATTGTCATGCATTTCCATCCTTCTCTATACATTCCTCATCACATATAAATCATCTATAACAATCAAAACACTAAATAAAACTAATTCATCACATTCTACCATCACCACTTCCATGCGGCCATTAACCATCGCATGCATCTTTCCATAGATTTTTATTCATTTCTTAACACAACAACAACAACAATTAACATGCTACGTACAATTTAATCCACTCCTTTCCATACACACCAAAACAGCCCATTCTCGGCCACATATCAACAAGCATCATATTCATGAGTTTTATTCATTTCTACACATTACGATATGTACAAGATATTCACAACCACAACAACCAAAGTACCAAATAAAATCAATTCATTTGTCCTACACACCCCACTATATTCGGCCATCATGGCCACAACTTCAACATGCATGTCTTCATGTTTTTCATTCATTTCTCTATACTACAACATATACCAAGCATCCATAACACATAAGAGAAGATTGGTTCTCACCTTTTTCTCTTCAACTTTCCACTTAGCTTAGGATCATGAACTTGTACAAATGAATAATTTCTTGTGCCAATAACTCTTTCACGTTGTAGAGGACCTTCCACTTACTTGGAATACAAGAAGAGAATAATTTTTGAACCATGATTTCTCCATGACCCAAGTTCGGCCACCATGGCCGAACTCCTTTCTTTTTTTTGTTTTGTTTCTCCTCCTTTCCTTCTCTTCTTTTAATTGATGAATTAATTCCCTTCTCTCCTATATATATATTACCATGTCATGTGAGGGGCATGTGCCCCTCTCTTCATTCTTTCTTTTTCTCTAGAATTTTCTCTCCTTTTCTCTCCTTTTCTTTTATTTTCTTCAAATTTCCAAAAGATGACTAATCCCTTTTTGTCTCTTTTTCCCCTTTGTTTTTCGGCCACATGGCCCTTTTCCAAGAAATTTCTTGGTTACTCGTGAAATGACCATTTTGCCCCTAGCCTATTTTTCATATTTCCATGAACCATTTCGCGAATTTTCCTTTTTCGCCCTTAACCTCTCTCAATATTTCCACACTAATAATGTTCATAAATATTATTCATAACCAACTTGTGCGTTAGAAAAATTTTGGAGAATGGTCTCGCCCTTAACTTTCCACGTCGACTTGAAATTTTCAAACGTACAAAATACGGGCTATAACATCCTCCCCCCCTTTAGAACATTCGTCCTCGAATGTTCAACTGACCTTACGGGCGTCATAATACTACGGGAGGGTTCCGTTTATAGCTGTTCCTTCCTTTATGCCCGTTTCTTATCCTTTACCTCGTTTTCCTCATAATCGAACTCATGGGCCTTCTAATTTACTAGACCAACACATTACCCTTGTCTTTCTCAGACCATCTCTTTTCTGTTACTGCTCATCACCACACCTTAACGGAGACCATGTTTGAGTACGCAATCTTTACTTAACGAACCAATGCGCCGTAGGCTATTCCTTTATTCCCAGGTCAATCTCTTAGTATACTCATTGTTATTTCGCTTCTACTTTTCTCCCAAGTATTCTTGCGACACACCGACATATGTTTGTACTCCGATTCCAAGCCAATAGATTTTCCTTTCTGGTACTTGATAGTGTTGCGATTCCTTTTTAGGTCTAATATAATATGGTCTCCCCCCCTTTAAGGGGCTCCTTATACCAACAATCTTCCTATGAAGTCTTCGTTTATACCTTGTTTCTCATCTTTTTGCTAACTCCATGCCTAGCATCCCGGAAACTTTCTTATCCTAAGTTTTCTTTTACCTTCCATCTATGTCGTCCTTCGTCCACATTCCCATCCACTATTCGTCCTTTCACTTCCTTAGTTCGCTTGTTCGTAATTCTTCTTTGACTACGCATTTGTGAGGTAGCTGTGTATCCATATCTCTTCCTATCCTAGTTACTATTCCTTTAGTCTTGCTTATCCAAATCGGTCCTCAAGCCTTGTACACTCCTTTCCTGTCTCTTTTTATCATACTCCATCCCTCTTCCCATGCCTACTTTGAGTCCTTCCCCAAACAATCTCGCGCTTTGCCGGTAATTTCTCTCGGGAGCCTCCTTTACTGAGGTCCTTACCTTTCACTTTCTTTCGACACTTTGTTCTCTTTGTTTTCCACTAACGCACTCTCTTTCCTTCCCAACTGTCACCATATTAGACCTTCTAGCCCTAATCCATAACAAAATAATGACAGCTTTCCTTATAGCACTTATACCGTCCACTTTCGCTGTCACTTGGGCTTCGATTCCCTTACTTGACCAATGCCTTCCTTACCGTAGCGCCGGTTGCTGGGAATCCCGTATCTATCGATATAATCATATGTAAAGTATTTTACACAGTCATATACATTTATATATATATATATACTATCAACTAACCCATAAAGTACTTCCAAACACTATTCAAGCCTATCCTAATTCCCGGGCTGTGCCGCACCTTCTGTCCCTTCAATGAACTAGTCTACTGTGTCCTACACGTCCTCTAACCGTCTCCAACCATCCCATATACTCAAGTCTTCCTTAGGCTAACTCAACTTCTCATTTGTCTCATATGTCTGAATATATCGGATTTCTCGCATACTTCCCAGGGGGTCACCCATCCTAGAATTGCTCCCACCTGAGCACGCTTAACCTCGAAACTTTGGTAGAATCCGGTGCCTTAATGCTGATATTTTTGCGTCCGCTTTCTCACATGGCCTTTACTACTCGATCTGAGGCCAATCAAAACTTTACAACTTCCGAGACGTTCTCATAATACGTTCTTTCTTTTACAATGACTGTTTTACCCTTTTCGTTTCCCGATGTTCACTTTCCGCCTGTATGTATAACCATTTCCTGTCTGGCGCCCAACTCCACGTAACAGAACAAATATATTAATCCAGCCTCACCTCTTTGGACTTCCATATCATTCCTCGCCTTTTTCCGCCGATACTGGGCGCCTACGAGAATCGTTGATTAATATAAGGAATCTTATTTCCTATAACTTGGCTCTAGCGCACGATCTAATGACAGAAAGAAGGTCAACCATTCCTAGATGCCCCGCAGCCTCCTGTTTATAAATGTGGCCGGCTTCACATCCATAAACAGACTCACCGACACGACTTTGCGGACATCCCTTAGACCGACCTCGCTCGATACCACTTTGTCACACCCTAATCTTGATCAGGGTGTGATGGGCACCCGACCCCGTAACCGGAGCCGAGCGAACCCGCTAACCTTTGCTATGTACTTAATTTTTTTTTTTCGAACCTCTAAGTCAAGCATATACAATACGATTACTAAAATATTCTTTTATTGCTTTTAAATCAAGTAAAGATGTAATCGTACAACTCGTATTATAATACAAACTGACTCTCGAAACCCACGACTCTGTCTGCAAAGTCTCTAACTCGAACATGACATCATGGCATAGAACTCTTAACCCGGCCACTCTCCAGAGCAAGTGGAGATGCCAACTCCGCTGGAACATCTTCTATAATGGCGTAATCATCCGCGGTGTACGCGCGCATACGAAACGCAGCCTTTCCGAAAGAGTGGGTCAAGACGAGCAATGTACCGAGTATGTAAGGCATGAGCGTTATATAATAACAGGAGACATAGCTTTAAGTAGCAACATAGTAAAAACTGTACTCATGAGTAATAACAAAATGAAACTGTAGAACATGTCATGTGCCGCAAACGCAGTCTGTACATCTGAGTGCCTCTTAAGGCGGAATTATGCATGCTTACTGTTACCTTTACATACGTACATAATCTGTCTGAGTCACATGATCTCATAGTCTGACTGAGTCGCGTGATATCATTAGCCCGCGTCGGGCCTCCCGCGTCCGGTAATTATCTCGTGCCGCCCACTAGTGGTGGTCGTGCTCGGCCCCAGACCGAGATAATTATATGCACCACTACGCCCATCGTAGTGGCGGTCGTGCCCGGCCCTCTAGGCCGGTATAACATCCAATAGCCGCCGCCGTAATGTGACATGCCCGGCCATCTAGGCCGCTTAGCATCCATCATAAGCATGCATTGGAGCCCAATCAAAAGCTATAATTTTATCGGAGTGACGTAAGGTCGGAAACCTCCGATTACATTATGGAATAACCATGGGCGCTTTGCCTCACCTTGAAGGAACTAGTAATAAGGCGAGACTATCAATGGAAGATAATATTACGAGAGAACATAAAACAGGATCATTTCACGTACTTTGAAATCTTTAAAATAGTCCTTATCCAAAAATAGCTTAACATTTCATATCGTCGCATTCATGGTAAGGACATATCCTTGGCATGTTCATCATAGACGTTTTCTCATATCCGGCGTCGTCTTGTCGTCATAAAATCATAGTCGTCGTTTTTGTCATAAAAGCTTTTAAAATCGTAAAATTTAGTTTTTGGAGAAAATGAATATTTTTGAAAACTTTTATAAACCTTAAGAAAGGAAAATCGTTCTTTGGAACCATTGTGTCTATCTTTTGAAAATAAGGATACTATATAAACATTTAACACATTTCATGTATGATTCATGCCATAGAAGGAAAAAGGACTAGTGCAACATACCGCCCGCGCCTTATTAGCTACGCTTAATTGTCCATGTTTGTCGTCGCTAGTCTACATCCAAAACGATTAACGAAATTGTTAGGCTCGTTATCATATGCCTCTCTTAACCCTTCAAATACATTTACTTATAATCTGCCGAAATTTCGGCAAAGATCTCCCCCGTAAATACACCGTCCCGAATACGGCTCGGCCCAAACCAACATCTACAACAATCCGGGAATTCAACCCGCCAAATTATCAACAGTACCAACAATTATTCTTGCAATACTTCAACGTTCAATTCAATTCAATTCAATTCAATTAAGCATAATATTCCGTCGAATCAATCGACATACTACTTCACTTTCTAAACCTTCAAATTTAAAAACAACCGTACATTTCATTATCATTTATATTCATTACTTCAACCACATTCTTTATTCAACATCACATAATCCTTAACGACGACAACTAAAACGTCCAATAAAATCAATTTACACTAACTTACCAAAACACCTACTATTCGGGTACAACAACTTCATACACATTGTCATGCATTTCATCCTTCTCTATACATTCCTCATCACATATAAATCATCTATAACAATCAAAACACTAAATAAAACTAATTCATCACATTCTACCATCACCACTTCCACGCGGCCATTAACCATCGCATGCATCTTTCCATAGATTTTTATTCATTTCTTAACACAACAACAACAACAATTAACATGCTACGTACAATTTAATCCACTCCTTTCCATACACACCAAAACAAACCTCCCATTACTCGCCACATATCAACAAGCATCATATTCATGAGTTTTATTCATTTCTACACATTACGATATGTACAAGACATTCACAACCACAACAACCAAAGTACCAAATAAAATCAATTCATTTGTCCTACACACCCCACTATATTCTAGCCATCATGGCCACAACTTCACACATGCATGTCTTCATGTTTTTCATTCATTTCTATACTACAACATATACCAAGCATCCATAACACATAAGAGAAGATTGGTTCTCACCTTTTCTCTTCAACTTTCCACTAGCTTAGGATCATGAACTTGTACAAATGAATAATTTCTTGTGCCAATAACTCTTCCACGTTGTGCCAGAGGACCTTCCACTTACTTGGAATACAAAAGAGAATAATTTTTGAACCATGATTTCTCCGTGACCCAAGTTCGCCACATCGGCCGAACTCCTTTTTTTTTTTTGTTTTGTTTCTTCTTCTTTCCTCCTCTTCTTTAATTGATGAATTAATTCTCTCTCCTATATATATATTACCATGTCATGTGAGGGCGTGTGCCCCTCTCTTTCATTCTTTCTTTTTCTCTAGAATTTTCTCTCTTTTTTTTATTTTCTTCAAATTTTCAAAAGATGACTAATCCCTTTTTTGTCTCTTTTTCCCCTTTGTTTTTCGGCCACATGGCCCTTTTCCAAGAAATTTCTTGGTTACTCGTGAAATGACCATTTTGCCCCTAGCCTATTTTTCATATTTCCATGAACCATTTCGCGAATTTTCCTTTTCGCCCTTAACCTCTCTCAATATTTCCACACTAATAATGTTCATAAATATTATTCCATAACCAACTTGTGCGTTAGAAAAATTTTGGAGAATGGTCTCGCCCTTAACTTTCCACGTCGACTTGAAATTTTCAAACGTACAAAATACGGGCTATAACAGATATTGCACGGGTACAGGCGTATGCCCAGGGCATGGAGGAGCGACACAGAGGGCGCCAGCCCGATTGGGGGTTACGACGGGAGCCGGCCAAGAGTGGCTAGATCGGCCGGTATCGGGGATTCTCGAGGCGAACAGCCTCGGCGGCGGCCACGGTGATATCCCTCCCGGCCCGGCCGAGGAGTACGCCCCCACGGTTACGAGTGAGACCCGGCAAGGTGCCGGGTATTCAAGAGCGGGTCAGAGCTCTAGGGCTTCAGGCTCACGGATGGACAGAGGTTCCGGCCAGTCGAGGCCACCCATACCTCGATGCTCTCATTTTAGGAGACGAAGACTCCAGGGGTGTTGCTTAGTGCCACGGTGCTGTTTTGCGGCGTCGGGGCCACGTGATGAGAGATTGCCCGGCTCGGGGGCGGGTGCGGGGGGTGCGGCTCGGCCTACGGAGGTTCGGGTGCTTTGGTTCTTCCTCGTCTTCGGTAGCGCGCGCCACCGCGGGCGAGGTATCTGCACCCGGCCAGAACAGCCCGCGGTAGAGGCCGTGGCGGGGCATCCGAGCCTAGCGGTCCCGAACCGCGTATATGCCCTTGGCCGGTTCGGGATCGGGAGGCGTCGCCTAATGTGGTTACGGTACATTATTGGTTTTCACTCTCAGTGTTTATGCATTGATAGATCCAGGCTCCACTTTATCATAGATTTCTCCTCTTGTTGCTAATAAAATTGGGATAAAACCTGAATCGATAGAACCATTCGAAGTAGCTACACCGGTAGGGGGATTCCGTATGGCCGGCATATAGAGATTGTTCGATAATTATACGTGACCGTTGCACTAAACGGTCCGATAGAGCTAGATATGACCGGAATTTGATGTTATTATGGGTATGGTGGTGGCTTACTTGTTAACTAATGTTGATTGTCGAAGAAGGTAGTCACTTCCCGATTCCCGGGGGAACCGGTTATAGAGTGGGCGAGTAATACGAGCGTCGCCTAGGGGTAAGTTTATTTCATACCTCGAAGGCAAGAAAAATGATCGAGAAGGGCTATATTTATCATACGGTTCGCGTATTGCATGATCTAAAAAGTCAAGCATCGACTATTCGACAGGTCCCGGTGGTTAATGAATTCCCGGATGTATTTCCGGACCGGCTCCCCGGTCTTACTTTCCCGAACGGGAGATAGAGTTCACGATAGATGTCTTTGCGGCACACTCGGCATATGTCTATTCCTCCGTACAGAATGGCACCGGCTGAATTGAAAGAATTAAAGGAGCAGCTAAGGGACTTATTAGAGAAGGGCTTCATTCATCCTAGCACGTCACCCTGGGGGGCCCCGGTATTGTTCGTGAGAAAGAAAGACGGGTCGCTGCGGATGTGTATTGATTATCGACGGTGAATAAGGTAACCATAAAGAATAAATACCCCTCGGGATTGATGATTTGTTTGACTAGGCGCGGGCGCTAAATGTTTCTCCAAGATAGACTGGGTCGAGGGCTACCACCAGGTGCGAGTACGGGAGCGTGACATCCCAAAGACAGTATTCAGGACCCGGTATGGGCATTATGAATTCAGAGTGATGTCTTTTGGGCTGACTAATGCTCCAGAGGTATTTATAGATCTAATGAATCGGGTATTCAGGCCGTTCTTGGATATGTTCGTGATTGTATTTATCGATGATATTCTAGTTTATTCTCGGTCGAGAAGAAAGCACGGATCATCGAGGACGATTTCGGTATTTCGGCACCGAGGTTATATGCTAAATTTTCTAAATGTGAATTACAGGCCCACATCGGTGGCATTCCTGGGGCATGTTATTGGAGCTAACGACATCGGGTGGATACCCGGAAGATTGAGGCCGTAAAGAATTGGCCTAGGCCTACGACACTGCGGAGGTACGTAGTTTTACGGGATTAGGCTGGTTATTACGGGCGATTTGTGAAAAATTTTTGTGATTTCGGCGCCTTTAACGAGGCTAACTCGAAGGGGAGCCAGTTCCGGTGGACTGATACTGTGAACGAAGCTTCCGATTCTTGAGGAGAAATTGACTACGACTCCCGATCCACGACTCTTCTGAGGGACCGGATGGGTATGTTATTTATTGTGATGCTTGGCATTGGATTGGGGTGTGTATTGATGCGGCACGGCGGGGGTTATAGCATATGCTTCCGACGACTCAAAAAGCACGAAAGAATTATCCCGCTCGTGATGCGTGGCCGCGGTGATCCATGCTTTGAAGATATAGAGACATTACTTATATGGTGTTCATGTTGATATTTATACAGATCACAAGAGCCTCCAGTATATCTTTAAGCAGAAGGAGCTGAATTTGCGACAGAGGAGGTGGCTAGGTTCTTTGAAAGATTATGATGTCGATATTCTCTACCGTCACAGGAAGAGCTAATGTTGTAGCGGATGCACTCAGCCGTAAATCTATGGGCAGCCTAGCGGACGTGCCATCAGAAAAGAAAGAAATGGTTCGTGAAATTCATCAGCTAGCAAGTCTTGGAGTCCTCTTGGCCGAATGCGGGATCTTTCGGGATTCTTTGTTCGAGAAGTTGCTTTGAATCTTATTCTGGAAGAAATAAAGCGACACCAATATGAGGATCCTGTTCTGGTGCAGTACAGAGACACAGCCCGTGAAAAGGAGAAGACCCCGTTCGAGATTACACCTGATGGAGTACTATTACACAGGGGCAGATTGTGTGTACCTGAGGTTGCAGAGCTACGGCAACAGGTTATGGGCGAGGCACATTATGCCCGATATTTTGTTCATTCGGGAGCTACAAAAATGTATCATGACCTCAGATGTCTGTACTGGTGGGACGGCATGAAAAAGGACATAATTTGTCATTCGTTGCTCGGTGCCCAAATTGCCAACGGAGTTAAGATTGAGCACCGAAGCTTTAATTATTACGGAAATGGAGATTCCGACTAGGAAGTGGGAGATAATTAATATGGACTTCATAGGTTTGCCTCGCACTCCACGGAAATATGATTCCATCTGGGTTATCGTTGACAGGCTGACAAAATCGGCCCACTTTCTTCCAGTCAGGACCACTTATTCGGCTGAGGATTATGCCAGATTATATATTAAGGAGATAGTAAGTGGCCACGACCCGACCCCGTGGCCAGGGTGGGGGCCCGGCGGGCACCCATACGCGCTCGATAACCGTAATCGGCATACAAATAATCTACCGCCATAGAGGTCATACGTTGTTCCAAACTATCACGTACTAACATAAGGCGCACGTTTCGGTAAGAGCTCTTCATAATATGCATAACGTATCAAAGTATACATACACGCAGCCGATAAGGCTGCCACGGTGGATGGGCCGCCTAAACACAGCTCACACAACGCGTCCGAACAAAACTGTACATAACCCACATCTATGTCTACGGACCTCTGTCTACGGAAAACCGAATCGGATGACGGGACGGGGCCCCGCCGTGTACTCGAATAACATAATCATATACATCGAAAGAGTATATACCCAAAATCTTGGCCCCGAACAAAGGGAGCACTCGAATGCCAGAACGGAAATCCTACGCCGGTGGATCACCAAAACGCGTGTCTGTGCACACGGGCATGAAACGCGACCCCCGAAGAAGGGGTCGATGCATTTAAACATGTGCTTCGAGTATGCAAAGCGAAGATATAGTAACAAATCTGAGTCATAGTCGAAGCAGAGGTACAGAAAGTGAACATAATAATCAGAATACCAAAATGCTGTCATCTGATACGCACGTCATGCAACAGAGGTACAGAAAGTGAACATAATAATCAGAATACCAAAATGCTGTCATCTGACACGCACGTCATGCAACAGAGGTACAGAAAACAAATATAACGATCAGAATGTCAACACGCTTACTCGAAATACGGATCATACATATACATGCCACACATCATAACATCATACCTTATCATATGAGTGACATTAACCGATGTGGGTTTCGCTAAACCAATGTGGATTGCCTAAACCAATGTGATTTGCCTAAACCAATGTGGAATTTTGCATCATCGTTGGGTTTGCCCCACCATTGGTTTGCCCCACCACGGATACGAAACCAACTAATCATATTTCGAATCCATATACATAACACACAACATAGCATACGTAGACGATGCCGGCCGAAAGGGGCTCGGCGTTGCATCGTCATATCATAACACCAGAATATATACGCGATTCCGTAGAAAAAGGGGCTCGGCGAACCGGTCACATCATAATTCAGAATACGCATCGGTAAATCAGACCATCATATCATATCAGACTTCGTATCACATCATGTTTCGGAATACACATCATATTTCAGAATACAACATAGTGCGTGCGAAAACATAACCGGCCCGGGACTTGGCGAAAAATGTAACCAAATACAGTTCAAAAAAAATTCAAAGACTTAATATGTTAATCACAACGAACCGTCATTTATAAGCCAAAACAGTAGTCAAATCAGATTTTCTTTCGAATATCACTCGGGAACATCTCACACCAAATTTCAGAAATCATAGTTACGTACCAAAATCATGTGCATAAGATCATTATCATAAACTTAAAAGGTAAGTAAACTAATCATACTTGAAATTGGGATAATAGTCATATCGTATCCTTTCAAAAGTCGTCAAAGTACACAAAGAAAGTCGCGGGGCCCACGGAGGGGTGTCGACCCGAGCCGGCCCCGCCTATGGAAAACATAGTCATCATACATCATGGAATCATTTTTGAGCATATCGAAGCGATCCGGTTCGTCCGTGAAAGTTACGGACTTTCGTAGTTTTCGGAATCATTTAGGAACAAAATTCTTTTAAAAACCAAATTTTATGCAACTTTTGAAACTTAGTCATACAAAAGGCATAAGGGCCAATATTTCATCTTATCAAGCATACGAAGACCAAGAAACAACTAAGAATCACATACATGGTCGGATCGCGAGAGTAGAATTCCCTCGGGGCTCGTGTCATAGCCTATTCAAAACTAAGGCATGCCAAAAAGAAGGAAGGGCCAAGCTTTACATACCTCAAAAACGCTTCCAAAGCTACTCCAAACTCAAGCTAATCACGACTACGCCTCGGGCTCCCAAGGTCTACAAACAAGTCATAACATGCCAAACATTAGCTATAGACATTTTGGGCATTTAATTCCAATTTAGCCCTTAATTCTACAGAAATTTGGGCAGCATTTCCCCTGTAAATAGGCACCCCGAGAATTTAACTCGGCCAAAATCAACAACAACAAAAACAACAACCAACCTAGCAACATCAATAATCAATCTGAAAGGAAATATAACATTAATAAGCCCCTTTTTCATCATTCAACAACTTTCAATATATTTGATTCAACGACTTACGTTCAAGCCAACATCAACGATTATACATTCAATTACCAATCCGAATCCATACTAACATCATTCAAGAACATTTTAAAAAATTCATACAATATTTCCAACAATCCAACAAGGCTCCATTTGCCCAAAAACTGTCCCCAAACCCGAGAACCTCCCTATAGTGTATTCCTCATTTCCAAATCATGATTTGCATCAACAATCCATACTATAACGATATCATTATCATAAATACACAAATTACATCAAACGCACAATAACCTTCAAATCAGTCCATGCATTTACAACATCAATCTTGAGTCATTAAAAGCTTATTTCCAACATAGAATTCATAACGACGACGACTAAAACATTAAGCGATATTATTCCATTCTTTGTCATATACCATGACCCATTTTTGGCCAACACAACATATATACATATTGATGATTCTCATTCATTCTTCACCCTACAATGATCATAACATACTAACTAGACCTCAATTCATGGCTTCAATACAACACAACACACACACACCCCACACGGCTATATACTACACACACCACCTTCACTCCAACATGCCATATTTCATGATTTTCATCCATTTTAACATACTACAACATACATACAACCTCTACAACACATAAAACATGATCAAATCTTACCTTTCTTCTTCAACTCCCCAAATAGGCTAGGGTTTGCAATTGACACAACGAAGGGTCGGATGACTCGAACAACGCTTCCACCTTACTTAGGGACCTCAACTTAGTGGATTTGCATCAACAAAATATTTTTGGAGTGGCTAGAATTGGAGTTGGTTTTTCCCTTGCCTTGGCCGAGAGCCTCTTGGCTTCTTCAACTTCTTGCTCTCTTTTTTTCTAAGTGTTGTGATGAATAAATGAAGTAGTAGTCATATTTTAAGCCCCTTGATGAATCATACATGTGTCCCTTGGCCCACACCATGTGTTGGAGCAATTAAAATTGAACACAAAGTGGGTGGGCACCACCCCAATTCTACACGGCTAAGGGCCAAAAATTACATGATTTCCAACTTTCCATTATTCCAATTTTGGTCCCAAATTTTCCTAATTGTTCCATGCCAACAAATTCATGAACCAATTATATCTCAAAACAAAATCAAAGGCCAAAAGTCCCGACTTTGTATCCCGGAATGGTTTGGACCCTAACTTATCATAGTTAAACCGAATTATCCCAATGTACAAGAATGCGGGATATAACAAAGACTTCACGGAGTTCCCATAGCTATCATCTTCGACAGAGGTGCCCAGTTTACAGCTAATTTTTGGAGGTCATTTCAGGAAGGATTGGGGACCCAGGTGAGTCTTAGCACGATTTCATCCTCGGTCCTAACAGGCCGAGCGTACTATCCGTACGCTAGAAGATATGTTACGAGCTTTGTGTTATCGATTTCGAGGGTAGGCGGGACGATCATCTGCCGCTTGTTGAATTTGCCTATAATAATAGCTAGCATTCCAGCATCCAGATGGCACCGTACGAGTCTTTGTATGGCAGGAAATGCAGGTCACCAATTGGCTGATTTGATGTTGGTAAAACGCAATTAAGTGGCCCAGACATGATCCAGCAGGAAATTGATAAGGTGAAGATTATTCGGGAAAGATTATTAGTGGCCCAGAGTCGACAGAAATCGCCAGCAGGAAATTGATAAGGTGAAGATTATTCGGGAAAGATTATTAGTGGCCCAGAGTCGACAGAAATCGTATGTAGATAATCGATGTCGGCACTTGGAGTTTCAGGTTGGTGATTGGGTATTCCTGAAGGTATCACCTATGAAAGGTGTTATGAGATTCGGCAAAAAGGGGAAGCTCAGTCCAAGATATATTGGGCCTTATCAGGTTATTCGGAGAATAGGCAAGGTTGCCTATGAATTGGATCTGCCAGCGGATTTGGGAGCAGTGCATCTGGTATTCCACGTTTCTATGCTTCGTAAATGCATTGGTGACCCTTCCAGAATATTTCCTGTAGATGATATCCAGGTCACAGAAGAGCTATCCTATGAAGAGTAGCCTATAGCCATATTAGATCGCCAGATAAGAAGGTTGTGGAATAAAGATGTGGCTTCCGTTAAGGTGCTGTGGCAAAATAATAACCGGGAGGAGACGACCTGGGAAGCTGAGTAGGAAATGAAGAAGAAATATCCTCACTTATTTCCGGTGCCTACAGGTAATTCAAATTCCTTACGTGATTATGTTGATTGATGGTTGAATTGTGTGTGTGTTAGTTATAAAAGAAACTTCCCCGAACTGTTTGTAAGACCCATAGGGTTAGTTTAACATTCGAGGACGAATGTTCTAAAGGGGGGAGGATGTTATATCCCGTATTTTGAACAACGGGACAATCCGAGTTGATTACGAGAAGTTAGGGACAAGACTATTCCGGGATACGAAGTGGAGATTTTTATTTGTTTGAAAAGCATAAGTTGTGTATGACTTTATTGGCATGGAAATATTAAGGAAACATTTGGGGTCAAATTCTATTTTTGGAAAGTATTTATTACATGAAAAAAAAAAAAATAATAAGGGGCCATGTGGCCGGCCACCTTAGTGTGGGCCATGGCCACATGGATGGCCATTATATGGAATTAAAAGATGACTAAGTAGTCATCATATTCATCTTCTTCTTCACTTTAGAAAATTCAAGAACCTTGGAGACAAAAAAAAAACTCCATTCGGCCATAAGCTTGGAAATTCAAGACCAAGGATAAGCCATCAAAAAATTGGTTTCTTCAAGCAAACTTACTAATTGAAGGGTGCTTATTAAAGTGGGAGCGTTGTTGGAAGCGATAGACGACTCGTTTGCATCATTCACCACCTTAGGCAAGTTGTAAAGTTGAAGAAAAAGGTAAGGTTTAATCTTGTTTTTATGAGTTATGGATGGTTTATGTGTGTTGTAGTATGCTAAAATGGATGAAATTCATGAAAGAAGTCATGTTGAAGTTGAGCCGTGACATGGTGTTTGGCCGTGTGTGTGTGTGTTGTGTTAAAAGTAATGAGTTAATTCTAGTTAGCATGTTTTGATTGTTGTAGTGTGAAGAAAAGAATGAAAATCATCTATATGTGTGTGTATGGTGTGGGCCGAATAGAGTTCCCCTTGGGTGGTGGAGAATGAGCAAATTTTAGTTAGTATTTTAGTTGTCGTCGTTATAGATTCTATGATGAAAATGCAAGTTTAATGATTCAAATTGATGTTTGTAATGGTTACGGGCTGATTTGGAAGTTAATGTGCTTTCAATGTAATTTTTTTATTTATGAGAATAAGATTGTTAGGGTGTGGATTATTGGTGTAATTCATGGATTTGGGGAGAAAGGAATATGGGTGTGATGCCCTCGGGTTTGGGCTGATTTTCGGGTGAGATGGAACCTTGGTTGGGTTGTTTGAAATGTTGTGTGCATTGTCTAAAGTGTTCTTGAATATTGTTTGAATGGTTTCGAATTAGTAATCGAATGTATGAACGTTGATATTGGTTTGAATGTAAGTAGTTGAAGTGAGTATATCGGAATATTGTGAATGTTGTTGAAATTATGTAAAAAGAGCTACTAATGTTAAAATGCATTTTGAATTGATTATTGATGTTGTAGTTTGGTTGTTGGTATGGTTGTTGATGAATTTGGCCGAGTGGAATTCTCGGGGTTGTTATATTTATAGGGAGAAATCTTTTAAATTTCTGTAAAATTTGGTGTTTGTTTGGAATTGAATGCCTAAATGCTTAGCTAATGTTGGATATCTATTGGCGTTATGTAGATCTTGGAGTGCCCAAGACTTGAGGCTTGACTTAGCTTGAGAGCGGATGAGGTATGTGAAGCCTAATCTTTCGTTCTTTTGGCATGTCCTAGTGTTAAGTAGGTTATGATATGAACCTCGGGGAAACTCCACTCTTACGATCCGAGCTTGTATACGACTTTTATTCGCCTCCATAGACCTACTCTCTTAATATGGTCAAGTTAGGGTACTTATGTCTTCATATGATTGAATTTCTAAAGCTATGTAAAGTATTTTACTCTTAAAAAGATTCCGAAACTAGGAACGCTCGTAACTTTCGTAGACGAGCTCGGATCGCCTCGAATCGCTCATAGGAGGTTCCATAAGATATAACATTCCCCAACTTTCATAGGCGGGCTCGGGTGGGGTTGATACCCGTTCGTGGGCCCCGAGACTTTTCTATGTTCGTTTTTAGCGACTTTCGGAAAGGACTTAGTATGATTGTCACCTTAACTTCCGAGTATGGATTACTTATTTACTTATCGAGTTTATGATAATTATTTTGTGCATATGGTTACTCACGACTCTGCTCGTGCATATGATTGTTACATCCTTCGCCGAGTTCCGGGCCAGTTATGTTCGTGCGCACTATGATATATTCCGGAGTATGATGTGTCCTGTTCGCCGAGCCTCGCTAGATGGCCGGGTTCCGAGTATATTTGGCGTTATGATGTGTTATGGCGTTATGATGTGTTATGTGATATGTCGGGATCGGAGATATGAAATCTTCTGGAGTATGATGTGTTATGGCGCCAATGTCGGAGGGCGACCATATTCTAAGAGCCTATGCATGATTTGTTTTTTTTTAAAGTAAATATTTGACATTTTGCATATTGTATTTATTTTCCGCATCCTTTGTTTCGATTATGAATCTATTACTGTATTCCTTGCTTTGCATACTCAGTACATATTCCGTACTGACCCCCTTTCTTCGGGGGCTGCGTTTCATGCCTGCAGGTACAGACGCTCAGCTTGGTGATCCACCCGCCTAGGACACCTATTCTGCTATCTGGGAGTGCTCCTTCGTCCGGAGCCTATATTTTGGTATATATACTTTTCCGTTATATATATATATATATATATATATATATATATATATATATATTCATTCAGGGGTACGACGGGGCCCTGTCCCGTCATATGATTCTGTTGCTCTGTTTAGAGGTCTGTAGACATATATGTGGGTTATGGTCGTTCCTGTACAGATATGTTCGTACGTTTTATGTTTGGACGGTCCTATCCGCCGTGGCAGCCATGTCGGCTGCATATGCGTATTTTGATACGCTATGTGCATTACGACAGCCTCGCCGGCTTTTGTGACACATGTTGGCTATTATGCGTTAATCTGAGACTATATGTGATCATTTATATTTATGCAAGTTTAGTATGCTAATTCTGAGTGTCAGGTGTGTATGGGTGTCCAATTCGGACACTAGTCATGGCCTACGGGGTTGGGTCGTGACAGTAATAATACGGTAAGTGCCCGCACGACTCGTAATTTGGGTCGTGATAGTTGGTATCAGAGCTTAGGTTACCGGTCTCACAAGTACAAGAGCAAATGTCTAGCAGAGTCTTGTGGAATGGTATGATGACCTCTGTACCCATCCGCAAGAGGCTATAGGACATCTAGAAGTTTCCCTTCGTTCATTCTATCGTGCTACTCCAATACTCAATCTCCTAGTTGAATCCAATTGGTATCTAGGTGATTCCAATTGGTATCTCGACGTGCTAATTAGTATCTGTCGATCCCAGTTGGTATCTAATTATAAAGTCCCAATGAAGACATTCAGTAGGAATATTGTTTGCTAAGTGTGTGAATAAATGCAAATCTTGTTGCCAATATTAAGTGGTATAAATTATATATGTATTTTAGGAGGGTTAGTAAGTCGAGAATGTACTCGTTGGGCGAAAGAAATAGGTGAAATCTGTGTTTCTATGCGCTAAGCAAACGAACGAGCCCCTACGTGCCATGAGTTGGTTGGCATCAAAATTTGCCCACTGACTCTATAGCTTCACTGTAGCGGTGTGGGAACCGCTACAGCGGGACACTACAGCAGACCACTGTCCGCTACAGCGGACCCAAACTTTTTTGCAGTCCCGCTGTAGCGAGACCCTCCTCGCTATGGTGCTGTCGCTGCAGCGGACAAGTAACCGCCACAGCGGTGTGACTGACCAGTGAGCTCCACTCTATTCCCTATTTTCTCAACTTGTTCATCCATCAACAAAATTCAAAGGAAATCCATTTTCAAAGAAAAACTACATAGAAACAACCCGCCCAACTAGGGCAATTGTCTTACGAGTGTCCTTAAATCGGGACATCGCACCAAAAATGAAAAAAAATTATCCAAAACATTTAAAACAAACCCAAGCAAGTAAATTGTGTTAAAAACAAGCCCCACAAGGGCAAATGGGAACCAAGCTGACATCAAAAGGGGGAGGGGGAAACTATAAGCCACTCCTCTGCTGGTCGCCTTGCCAACTCTCCCTTCTGAGTCGCTGGAGTCATCGTGCCAAACCCGAACGCACTCAGAAACGAGAACTGCTGGGCATCCCGAGTGGTCACCTTGGGGAGTTTCTCTTTCGGGGCTAGGGTCTTCAAAAGGCTCTTAATGCCCTTCCACATTCTCAAAAATAGCTTATCCCTAGCCTAGCTCTTCTTCTTCTCCCGATCCAGGTCCATCTGAAGATCCACATGGGCCTGGGCCAGAGATCCAAAAGCACCCTGCAAGGCATCCACGGCATTGCCCATTCTAGTCTGAGTGTCTATGTAACCCTTTACCTCGTCCGAGGTAAAATGACCAGCACCAACAGCAGCACTAGATGACCCAACCTCCATGGAAGGCCATGCAAACCCCATCATATCATCCTTCAAAAATGCTATGTATGCCTCCATACGTTCTAAAGTACTCGGGGCCTATGAAGGACCCCTACCGTCGCTACCTCCCTCTTGACTCTCGCCGACCTCGTTATCATCCGAGTCCATCCTCCTTATCTGAACCCTTCCCTGTGACCCCTTCACCTTCAAAGGGTCTAAAGGAACATCACACCCAACCCATCGGTCATTAGGCTCCACAGTCGCACCTGCCCTTTAGCATAAGTGGGTAATCAGGGAGGGAAACATCAAGCTCAGGCCAGCCTTGGCCATGAAACTCTGCCACTATTCAATCACCTGCATCCCCACATTTATAGGCACACCATCTAGAATGCAAGTAACCATAAGGGCCCGGGGGCGGTGACATCAGTAGTGTTACTTAAAGGGCGAACCCTTCGGGCAACAAGGTTCAGGCACCTCCGAGCCTCTGGGGTAAAGTGACATCCCTTGATGGCAGACCGAGTAATACCCCAAGTAGTATTCCTCCTATTGGATTCCTTCACCAATATTCTCACCAACTAAGGTCTGTTTCCCTTATTCTCCTTGGCCTTTAGCTCAGCTTGCAAAGGATTGGGCAAACAATGAACAACGTTAATCGCCTCCGCACTGACCTTTATCTTTACCCCTCTAATGGTGATCTCAGGTTTGGAGATAGCCCACTCAAAAGCAGGAAGTATGGCATAAAACTCTAACCCAGTTACAGTTAACATCTCGGGGCTCCTCAACCAATGGGCCCCAACTAATTCGATGTTTGCGTTGATAGAATTCTGGGGCCAGCTCTTCCACTTGATCCATGAAAAAGGTCATCTCATGAAGTAGACCCTTGGTATGCTGCTCCATGTAGCATCTCTTGCACGAATTCAAAGCAAACCTAGCATAGGCAGGGGCAGCGGGTGCCTGTTATTGTTGATTCGCCATAGCGGAGTGAGATAGTGAGCCTGTAAAGGGAAAATTGCATTAGAATAATGCGGCACCAAGATTATACAGTGATAAGACATATGTTAATTAAGTTAAAAAAATGGACTATTTTCGTGTATAAGGTTCTGCCTCTGGCAACTTCGCTGCGGCAGTAGGGTGTCCACTGCAGCGAAGCCACCATAGCGGCAAAAGGATCGCCCCCAACGAATGAAATTCTGCCATGGCGACACAGTCACTGCTGTGGTGAGCTCACCATAGCGAGCAGGTCCGTTACAGTGCACATCTTCCTAAACATTTCCTATCGACGCCCACGGATCCCACAGCGCCGTAGCACGACCGCCGTAGCGAAAGAGGGTCCGCCATCTTCTCCAGCGAGAAAACCCTAAGATCCAAAATTTAGAACCCCAAAAATTTCACCATAATTTCAACATTTTTGGCAAGGATCAAGTATTATGATAGCATGCATGACTTTTACAACTTACAGCATGACATTTCAACCATAATGAGCACCAAAATTTTGGGCAAAATCATCAAAAATGCACTTCTACCAAACACCCCCACCCTAACATAATCTACCCCATTTCAAGCAGATCTTTAGTAGTGAGTGATGTTAGGACAAAGGTGAACGATGAAATAACCTACCACAACCCAAAACTTCATACCCCAAGAAATCAAAAACCCTTGTTTCAAAAGATCAAACTTTTGCTCTAATCTAGCAACTTAGGCATGGAATTTTCAAAATAAAAGGCTCTAATTAGGTTGTGGGACAGTAAGAGTGAGTGCATACCTTAAAATGGTTGAAGATCTACAAACTTTTCTTCCAAAAAGTGACCCTTGGGCTACAAAGAAAATTCTTCCTTCCTTTAGTATGTTGGGGGTGCAATGAGAAATGGAGGGGGTTAAAGTGTTTAAATGGGATGTGAGGAGGGAGATAACGGGTTTAGGGAGATGAATGGGGAGAAAATTCTCGTGGGGAGTGGGACAGTTTTTGGCTATGGGAGTAATGGGGAAAGAATGAGGGGTGAACTGAATCACCCTATCTATTAAACTGTCTCGTATCCTGCTGCAGAGGAGGAATGACTACCGTCGCGGCACCGCTATAGCGGGCTACTGACCGCTGTAGCAGACTACGCATTATCCAAACTGCCTTGTGATTTTCCCCTCTCCGTGACCATAACTAGAAATCCTGCCTCCTAGGACACAGGGGTTAGAAGCGTGACCATTACCCTCGAATGACGGTTTAATTGGTATCTAATGTAATGATCCGCTCGGTCATTATTTAATACTCTGCAAACCTGTGGCAAATTTAGGCCTAATATCTTAAATGATAAGGCTTATAGGGTGTCTAAAATGAATAATAGTTAGAAAAGTCAATTTCAAAAAGTGTTAAAAGTCGTGGGCTCAGGCAAACTTGGTCCACTTTAACGGGTAGGTTGTCGTGGCAGCGGTCTCGCCATTGCGAGCCTGTTGACTGCCGTAGTGGACATCGCGGACCAGTGAGCAGAATTTCCCCATACTTAGTTTTATAATTCACCCTCCTGTTAAATAAAAGACTCCATTAAGGCTGCTATTATGTTTTACATTAAGAAAACCCCTTGACACCAAGAAAAAGAGGCTCATCCAACATTATTCACATCTTCTCCATCAATTATCATCTCTCACGGATTTTGGCTATAGGCTAGGAAGGTGGATACTTCATGGAAGTTCGAATAGCTGCTCGTCATCGAGGTAGGTTACGGTTTACTTGAGTTAGACTTTGATTAGTGAGTCGTATATATGTATAGAATTGATGGGAGAAAGCATGATTAGGTCTTCGGACACGGGGTTCGGATGGATATATATATAGTTTAATAGAAGTTGTATATATATAGTAACTAGGATAACAACGAGTGTATAACTGGATGATAAGTTCTAAGGTTTGTTGATGTATGTGTTTTACTGATCGGGAGAGGTTACTTGTCGCTATTAAGAAAGGTTACCCCGTGGGTCAGCGTAATTATTTCGAGGTATATTTAGTTTCCGCAATAAATTGTTGAGTATATACTAGATTCGTAGTGTTGTTCATTCATGTAAATAAAAAGGGTTGCATTGGGTGAGTTGAAACTAAGGCATATAGTGTTGTGCTCGTCAAGGGCATATTCCATGGTATTGATTTTATTCATTAACATCGTTGCATACGTTCGCTTATATTTATTGAACACCACATGGAAAGAAAAGTCTGAGTGAATATCAGTGATATTACCCAATTATATGACCGAGTTGGGTTGAATATGAGGTACTACTTAAAAATCAATCATGAAAAGTGATGTGACAATAGATATATACATATATATATATATATATATATATATATATGTATATATATATATATATATATAAAAGGCGCATTTGAATGGAGGTGAGGATGTGACCAAGATTCTGGGCATATTTGACAGGGGATGATAATGTGGCCTAAGTTAAAGGCTCGTGATCCGAGGTAAGATTTCGGAGCGAGGGTATATAGACACCATAGGTCCCCTACAGGTCATGACTATTGGGCAGAGACACCAATTAGCATGTATGTGTAGTTGTGTATTGGGCCATTGCATTACATTACATACCTTCATATTCCCATGCTTACATGTTGTTATTCTACTATAGCTGCATTATGCATCTCCTATAATTGCGTTAAACTGTCTGAGAAGTTCTGATCATGCATGAAGGTGTTGGCGTAAGAATGAATTACTGAATTCCATAGTTTCTGTGCTAAACCTGATAGACTTAGAGAGTCACAGTGTTTGGTGAAGGTGTGTTGAGTACATTTCCGGGAATGCTGTCACGACCCAACCCCGTAGGCCGTGACTAGTGCCCGATCTGGGCACCCAAACACACCTATCAAACGCTATCACAAGGTATATCAAACGCATCCAAGTATATAACAGAAGCCGACAAGGCTGTGTTTCAAATTCATATAATTTCCAGAAAAATTTCGACAGAGTTTCCTTTGTTTTACGGACTATCCAAAATAACCCTCGCATGTAAAAATACCAACAAAGGCCACACAGGGCCAACAGAACAACATATATACATATGCGGGCCAACAAGGCTGCCGCGGCGAATGGAATCGCCCAAACACAACATATACAACCACAACCGTACAAAAGTAGGCACAACCCACAAACATGTCCACAGACCTAAAACGGACGACGAATCATATGACGGGACGGGCCCGCCGTACCCCGTGAACAAATATATACAATGCAACGGACGAATATATACCAAAAATATAAGCTCCGGAATGAGAGGAAACACTCCAAATAGCGAAGAGGGTGTCCTAAACGGGTGGATCACCAAACCCAAGTGCCGTGCACTGCGGGATGAAACGCAAATTTCCCCCGAAAAGGGGTCGTACGAAATATGTATGCGAGTATGCAAAGCGGAAAATGTAATATACAAATACGGGTCACAATCGAAATAGAGGTACGGAAAGTAAATGCATTTCCAAAATATTAAAATATTACTTCAAAATATAAATCATGCATAGGGCACGAAATATGGTCGCCCGCCGTCGATGGCGCCATAACACAAGATAACACCGAAAGTTTCAAATCTCCGAATCTCCGTCACATATCATACACAAGATATCGCCATACACAAGATCACACCAAATATAAGTGGAACCCGGCCCTCGAGCGAGGAACTCGGTGAACCATGAACACGATAACACCGGAATACATCATAATGCGCACGACAACAAAACCGGCCCGGGAACCGGCGAACGATATCATAGTAGGCACGAGCGGAGTAGTGAGTAATCATATGCATAAAATCATTAGCATAAATCCAAAATATAAGTGAAATAGTCATATTCGAAATCGGAATAATAATTATTACTTTTGTTTCAAAAGTTATCGAAATTCTATAAAGGAACGTTGCGGGACCCACAGACGAGTATAGGCCCGAACTGAGCCCGCCTATGAAAAACATACTCATTCTATATCATACAAACTCCTACGAAAATTTCAAAGCAATCCGAGCTTTTCTGAGAAAGTTATGAGCGTTTGAACTTTTGGAATCGCTAAAGAATAAGCTTTAAAACCAAAAAAATCAGCTTTCATGAAATCTTTACAAATTATGAATTCCAAGGATATAAGGATCAATGTTATGGAATATGAGCACAAGAATATCAAGGAAACACATGCGAATCATAGACAAGCTCGGATTGCGAGAATAGAGTTTCCTAGAGGCTCGTATCATAGCCTACTTTAACTAAGGCATGCCAAAAAGAAAGGTTACTTTACATACCTCAAACGCTCTCCAAAATGATCCAAACTCAAGCTAAATCCCACCTATGATTCGGGTTGCCCACGATCTATAAACAAGACATAAAATGCCAAACATTAGCTAAAGACTTTTGGGCATTAAATTCCAATTTCGCCCTTAATTCTACGAAAAATCGGGGGCATTTCCCCTGTAAATAGGACACCCCGAGAATTTAACTCGGCCAAAACAATCAACAACAACAACAATAACCAACCTAGCAACATTAATAATCAATCCGAAAGGCAAAACAACAATAATAGCTCTCTTTCCATCATTCAACAACTTA
>NW_026714093.1:0-21975 GCF_029784015.1 Lycium ferocissimum | reverse complement strand
TCGTACATTAAAATAATTTTTGAAGATGGTCTTGCCCTTAATAACCCATACCAATAATACTATAAGCGACTTGCGCATCCAAACAAAATCGGAAAATGTAACTTCATCCCTAACTTCCCGCCATTAGCTCGAAATATTCAAATGTGCAAAATGCGAGGTATAACATCCTTCCCCCCTTTAGAACATTCGTCCTCGAATGTTCAACTAGTCCTACAGGGTCGCATAAGCACCTCGGGGGGGGGGGGGGGAGCCCTTTTTATAACCAGCGCTATCCTTCACATTATCTGTCACGACCCAACTAGGGCCGTGACGAGTACCCGATACTTGTACCGAGCACCCCTTGTCTACCATGTTGCTTTTATTACTATGTGGGCCATATGAACTATACGATATATTTTTTTCAACAGTAACATTAATAGCGTAATTATAAGCTTGGTCTAATAATCTTTGCCGGACTTTTATACAGCGACAATGACAACTAGAAGTACAAAACATCTACCGTGCATACCGTTTCACGATGCCTCTAGCATAGTATATATATACATAGGGAGGGCCGAATGTCGGGCCCAAATATACACAAAATAGTACCAAGGAACTAAGGCTCCGCACAACCGGAGCGCCGGGGCCGCAATACCGCCGAGTAACTCCAGGGATCAAGTTCGCCTATCCGCCGACTCGCGCGGCATGAAACGCGCCGTCCACAAGAAGGGACGTCGCACGAATAGTGTCTAGGGTATGTAAGACATGGAAAATAACATAAACAAGAGCATAGGTTATAAATAACAATATCCCGGGTCATGGATATATCGAGATGAGAAAGTAACTTTGTACGGAAGGGAATGCCCTTTCGGGGCGGTAGCATGCACGCTTGTCGTTCTTGGAAAATATTTCTTTTCATAGACATAGAAAATGGAACTGGTTGTATCGTGTCTTATCATATCAAGTCATAGCATATTGGGTCATAGCATAGCAGGCCATAGCATAGAAGGTCATAGCATAGTAAGTCATAGCATAGCTGGTCATAGCATAGTAAGTCATAGCATAGCTGGTCATAGCATAGTAAGTCATAGCATAGCTGGTCATAGCATAGTAAGTCATAGCATAGCTGGTCATAGCATAGTAAGTCATAGCATAGCCGGTCATAGCATAGTAAGTCATAGCATAGCACCGAGCAATGTCGGCTCGCCCATGCACCGAAATACATCGGTCGCCCATATAACCGCGTCCGGCATCCGCGTCCGGGATGATAAGCCCAGTGACACTGTGTGGCAATGAAGCATAGTTCCTTCCTAATTCCCATATGTCCTTCCCCCACGTCCCCATGTACATATACATATTTCGTATATATATCATATCGTATTATTTCATGTCATGTTATGTAGTGTCATAGACATTTCCTCATCTTCAAAGATCATTATTTCCACTATAGAATCATAGTCGTCATTTTAGTTATAAAGACTTTCAAAAATTGTAAAACTTTAATTTGGAGAAGAATAAATATTTTGGAAAAACATTTATAAACTTTTAGATAGGAAAAACAAGCCTTGGAATCAATGGACTAGTTAAAACAACTATTTTAGTAGTCAAAATGATAACCCAAAAGTTTCCTTTAATTATAATGCGAAAATAGACCAAACGAACAATAAGAGAGAATTCAGGGATAGTGGGCCCACCTCAGGTCAACGGAGGTGGCATACACAATTTACGTACGTTGAGCTTCATGGAATCATTTACGAAGGTCTAAGGGTCACTCGGTTCCACTTGGGCGCGTTGGAGATGTTTAAACGATTATTTCAATAAAACACCAAACTTAATTCAATTTTGTTGAATGAAAAAGAGGAAATTTCAAGTTCGAATTCCTAGGAATGGAATCATCCCCGAGGCGCGTATTTAAGCCTATTATGTCTAAGACATGCCAAAGAAGGAAGGTGAAGCCTTATACCTCTTTCGCTCCTTATGCCACTCCAAATTCAAGTCGCAAACCCGCCGAATCTCAAATTGGTCATGTTTACCAAACATGATTAGTGCCTTTAGGATTGAATTCTTAAAATAATACTTGGCTACCGAAATTTCAAGACTTCCCCTATAAGTGTACCATCTCCAAGACTTCAACTTAGGCAATCTTAACCAACAACAATCCGGAATTCAACCCGGCCAAACTATCAACAACAAAGACAATAACCATACTAGTAATTTCCATATTCAATCCAAAATACATTCTAACACTTCAATCAACATACTACTTCCTTCAAGTCTTTCCAACTTCCAATAAAACAATAATAACTTTATAATATATATTCCGACAACACCATACCAATATCATTGTCTACCATACATGTAAGAACATAATATTCAATTTACATAACTTCCATCTCAAGTCCCCAACCTCTACCATTTCATAAAAATTATTAAGCTCTTATTGGCAATATAGAATCCACATAACAACAACCAATATACTAAATAAAATTAACTCATTTTCTTCCACACTTCAACAATTATACACGGCCATGCATACACTATGCAACTCACGGCCAACATCATACACACATGACTACAACTTCTCCAAAATTATTCAACTTCCATTATCAACATAGCATTTACAACAATAACAACCAAATACTAGATAAAATAATTAAGACATAATTCCCATACACACAAAGACATACACGGCCTCACCATAATTTTTTTCTCTTCCATGAATTTCATCCATTTTCTTACACACTACACATGCAAAATCATCCATAACATGCAAGAAGAGTTAAACCTTACCTTTCCTTCAATTCTCCACTTGGTAAGAGATTCCAACTTATAGAAATAGGTATTCTTCTTGCTCAAAAACCACCTCACCTTGCTAGGGACCCTTGAATTGGTATGAAATGATTTTTAAGAAATTTTTGTCAATTTTTCTTGGAATTTTTCCTCTTGGCCGAAGGCCTTCTTGTTTTTTTCTCCTCTTTTTTTTTTTTTTTTTGTTCTTCACTCTCTTGAAATTTCTAGAGAATTTTGGATGAAAAGGATGACTTAGTCATCTTTTAAATGATATGAATTAATCCCACATGGGCTAAGCCCATGTCCATGGCCGGTTGGGCCTTCTTTTTTTTAAGAAAAATCCAAGCCCAAATATTTTTCTTCCATGATAAATTGTAACTCATAAAAAATATTTTCCAAATTCCAAGTTTACCCTTCGCCTTCCTTTATATTTCTATGTGGCGTAGTGCGAATTTCCCTTTTATGCCCTTGACCTTTTTGATAATTCCGCTTCAAATACTTCATAAGCCATTCATACGCCTAACAAAATAAAGATATGGCCTTGCTTGTTGTCCTCCCGCAATTGTCTTGAATTATCCAATCGCTCAAAAACGCGGGATATAACATCCTCCCCCCCTTTAGAACATTCGTCCTCGAATGTCAAACTATCCTCATGGCGTATTAGGATATTCGGGGGAGTCTCCTTCGTAGATATCTCACGTGTCGCTTAGCATATCCATTTTAAGTCTAGCATGTTCTCCCTTTTTGCCAGTCTAATCTTCCCCAGCCTACACGACTTCCATAGGGCTTCCAACCACTTCACATCCTCTAATTTACTTTAGGCTACTTACCTTTGCATTCGTCTCTGGTTCCCACGCTTATGAAATTTTCAGCATATTTCCCAGGGGGTCACCCATCCTAGGATTGCTCTCCCTTTAGCACGCTTAACTTCAAAACTTTCATACATTTTCGCATTTTCGTCGCGCATTTATGCCTCCACTTTCCTAGACTACCTTCGTCTCGTAACCTGGGGCGAGTCGGGGTCTTAGCAAATTTTCGAAGCATTTTCGTAACGCATTTTTCCTTTTAATTACTATTTTAGCCCCCCGCAATCACTAATATTATCCTTCATCTATGTATACGGCTATTTTTCGTTCGAAATTCCCAAACTCTTAATACGTTTAGCAATACAAGAAATGGTGTACGATAAAATAGAATCTAGGTCAACTAGCATATACGTATCGTAGAAAATTGCCGAAAGTGTACCGTGGCGGCATCCGCGGAAGGCTCCGTGGTCCGCCGTCCCGCTAATGCATATATACGGTGCGGAGGACACGAACTCGGGTGCCCCCTCCTCGCTCGGCCCCGACCCGCCGGAGCCCGGGAGGCCCGTCCCGAGGGCGCACGGACGGTGACGAACCCACCGCCGACCTTGCTGGCCGAGCCTACTTCCTTCACTCCTTAGCGGACAATCTCGCATCAAATGGTCCATCCGTCCGCGTGCATAACATGCACCCGCATCACCGCGCGACACCGCCCCCGAGCGTGGCTCCCACACCGAGCACACCGTAGCGGGATTGCCCCCGTCCCGCCGGAATCCACTCTATACCGGGATCCCGAAACTCTAATACCCTCGATGCGGTCCCGAATAAAGCGGAGCGGTCAAATCCCTTATCCGCAAATCGAGGTGGTGCATCGGCCACCGATTGGCTCCGAATACTCAAATTGCTCCCGCGCCCGCCCTCTATGTTCACTTCTAGCCCCGAAGATCGGCTCTTTTTCCGGAACCCCTATCCGGGTAACGCTCCCTCTCCGGCACCGATATTGTTCCTCCAAGTTTTGGGTACGGGCCCGGATGCGAGCAATAGTCATCCCATCCCGGAGTGAAGCCGTCAAGCATTCCTTAATTATGTGTGCCCCAACCCACCAGCAAACCGGTGCACATGGTCTCCCATATCGCCTATCATACCGGGGCATACCCGGCTAATGAGTTAAAGCGAAGACTATACTCCCCCGACACTCATGTTCCCTCGCTTAAGGTTCGAGAACATGTCGGCTCGAGCCCGCCGAACCTGCGGCGGCAGAAATGTCGCAGTAAATGCCTCGGTGAATTCTGCTAAACCGGAGGGGGTGCATTCGCTCCCTCGAAGATACCCGGTTATTATACCACGAACCGCACATCCCGCCGGCACCCCGTACCGTATGAAGCCAACTCTACGGACTCCGTATCCGAAGCATGTATGATCCTCAGAGTCCTCAGCATCTCATTTATAAAACTCTGCGGGTCCTTGTCACGCCCCAATTTCCGAGGGACGTGATGGGCACCCGACCCCATACCCGAGCCGAGCGAACCCTACGTACTCCTATCGCACACATAATTTTTTTTTTTTCAAATCTCTAAACCGAATAATCATCAAATACATAATGAAGCTTTCAAATCTGACAAAATCTGTAATTGTACACAATTCTCATTACATAACACACATCGACATGTCTACCGATGGAGCCGCCGACAGATCGACACATCATACCCACAACACCGTTCGCAAAGTCTCTAATGCCATCCGTAAGACACAACGTACATACTCGGACTCGCAGTGCTCCGGAAAGAATTGGAGCTCACCAATCATCGTCGGAATATCTTCAACTCATCTGTGGGTACCTGCGCGGCATGAAACGCAGCCCCCGAAGGACAGGGGGTCAGTACGGAAAATGTACTGAGTATGTAAAGCCCGAAAAAAAAACTATAAACAAAACATAATCAAACTAAAGTACAGAAATAGGACTGACAGAACCGTAATCAGACTCAGCAATACAAACTGTAACAGACAGGACCTTAGTCGTAAACATGGCTACCGAAGTATATCAGACAGAGACGTAGACAGAGCAGACGTACGGAGATATATAGACAGAACCAGAATCAGAATCGGGATACAGAGTGAGCGTAATGTCAGACACAGATCATATGTACCGATACAAACTATGCAGAGTGTACAAGATGTCCGAGGCAACTCATACGTACCGATACATGCATCGTACATACATACAGTGACACGACCGTACATACCGATACCGTACATCATATACGTACATGAGAGAACGAACAAAAGGCAGGATAACATATATCGGATGTATACGTAATGCATGTCAAAATCATAAATCACATATGTGTATGACGTGTCCCGGCCCTACGATGAGGGACTCGTGAATAGGATCGAGTATATACAAAATCATATATGTCATATGTGCGTAATACACGTGTCCCGCCCCTTATTAAGGGACTCGGTAGATAAAATCATGCATCTCAGTAATCATTTATACATAACGTGGGACGCGGGTCTCGGTGAATAATAATCATGTGCCATCCTGGCCACCATCCCCATAACATCACATCATAATCACATACAAATAACGTGTCCCGGCCCGCAAGTACGAGGGACTCGGTGAATAATGCAGAGAAGTGCGCACGAGAACATGTCCTGGCCCGGGACTCAGTGAATCAGAATCGTATCGTGACGTACACACGAGATCATAACATGCCCTGGCCCGGGACTCAGTGAAAGATACATTGAGCCTTGCACGAGCAGAGTAGTGCAGAAACATATGCATATAAATCAAGACTCGACAAACGAATATTCTTACCGGTATCTGAGGCTCAGAAGCAAATTCCGCATCAATCCTTACCGGACGTTGCAATTATCGTGTCGAACGCCAGTGACGTATCGATCGTGGTCAAAGCATATCATATCAAACGACTTTCCAACGCAAAAATCCGAGATCATTTACGAAGTAAGGAACGTTTAATCATACGAACTTTCGGGGGTCGAAGCGATAAACACACCGTATACCATACGTACGCACATAAGGGAGGGGTCGGAAATCGAAACAATATGGATTGTGGGCCCACTTTGCACAAAATCAAGATAACATACAAAAGTTAGAAGTGTTCGTACTTACAGAACTCTTTTAGTTACAAGACCTTTTCATACTTACTCATCTATCAAACACACTAAAGCTTAAATATATGACACTAACATATATATATATAACATAAATCGAATCATAAACAGACTCGGAAATCAAGAGCGGAATTACCTCAAATACATATTATATCGCAACTTATTGGCTCTAGGACATGCCATAAAAGAAAAGTAAGCCTCACATACCTGCGCCGCCTTGCTAGCTACACTTGTTCATCCCAACTTGCTTATCTACATTCAAAAGGATCCATATGATCATTAGATTCATCGACTTGTGTTTGCCTTAATTCTTCATACAAGTTCACTTATAGGCTACCGAAATTTCGGCGCAAAGACCTCCTCCGTAAATGCACCGTCCCGAGAATATGGCTCGGCCCAAATCAACATACGAAATCCGGAATTCAACCCGGCCAATCCAACAACAATACTACCAATCATAATAACAATGTCGATAGATAATTTCAAGATGTCCAACCAACATTCAATCTTACCCGAAACCTTCCAACTTAACTAGAAATGTTCATAACACATTTTCTACTTCGACTTGAATCATTTACCTTCATTTTCACATCACAATTTCATAATGACAACAACCAAAGCACTAGGAAACATTGGCTTAATATGGCTGCCCCAAAACAGCCCATGCACGGCCAACATCCAACCTCAACACAACAATCAAAATATTAAACAAAATCAATCCATTTGTTCTATGCAACACCTAATAAATTTAGTTCATCATATTCTACCAAAAACAGCCCCTACACACGGCTTAACAACTACCATTTCAACATGAGCCATTAAATCATCATTCTTAACATAGAATTTGCAACAACAATAACCAAGAACACTAACTAAAATCAATTCATTCCTTCTACACCAACAATCCATTCTCACGGCCACACACACCACATACAACATTTCATGATTTTTATCCATTCCCACGCATCATAACACGTCCAAAACATCCATAAAACATGTAAAAGAGGATTGAACCATACCTTTCATTTCATCTTCCTCCTTTCTCGGCTAGACTTGCTCTTTGCAAGACGAATGATTTTCTTCTTCCAACAACTACTCCACGTCGACGAGGACCTTCCAATTAGTAAAGGAGCATGAAGCAACCAATTTTTCAAGATCAAATTGGAGGGTTGGTTTCGGCCAGCCCCCGGCCGTTTTTTCTCCTCTTTCTTTTTCTTCATAATTCATGAAATTTCTAGAGTGGAGTATGATGAAAATAATGAGCTTGGTCATCCATATATACTAATATGGCACATGACCATGCACATGGCCAAGCACATGGCCGGTCATGTGCCTCCTTTCTTTTTTTTTTTTTTTTTTTTTTTTCCCTCCAAATTTTCTTCAAATTTCTCCAAGTTTCAAGAAATTTCCAAAGGATGAACATAATGAAAATGACTCAACAAGTCATCTATCTCTACAAATATTAACCCTCCATGTAGCTATGGCCCACAATACATGTGGCCTTATTTCTCATGAACTACAAATTTCCAAAATTCCACTTTTAAGCCCAAATTTTTATTAACATTTCCATCCCATAAAATCATAGAATGCTTATGTCTTTCAACAAAGTCGGAAAATAACCTCGTCCCTAATTTATCGCAAACAACTTAAAAATTTTCCGACGTACAAAATTACGAGATGTAACATCCTCCCCCCCTTTAGAACATTCGTCCTCGAATGTTCACTGTCCTTATGAGACCTTATAATATTCTGGGGGAGGGCCCTTCCTGTGGTTGCCCTTTTTCTTTGCGCCATAATACAACTGTTTATAAATATGGTCGCACACCGTTGCACGTCGACAGCCCATATAGTTTCATGGCGTGTATCCTCATGTCCCATTCTTTCTTAGACCCTAGCTTCCAAATTTCATACGGATTTTTATTCCTTAACACACTTTATTCTTGTTACCTACTTTCCTCCAAAATCTTACCCTCTTTACTTTTGTTGTCACTTGAATTCCGTTGTTCTTATTCGATTATCGGTTTCCCACACCGTAGCACCGGTGGCTGGGAATCACACACTCACCGATACAGTCACATATGGGGTACCGTATACATTCATACACATCCACATAATTATCATTGCCTAACCCACAAAATACTTCCCAACACTATTCAAGCCTATCCGGATTCCAGAACTGTAACATACTTCCTGTCCCTTTTTCGGCCTCGCCTGTGGCATTCTATATGACCTGTTGTGGTTTCCAATCATTCCGTACATATTTAATTTCCTTTAGGCCACCCTGGATTTTCGTTTGTCTCATATACTCAAATTTGTAAAATTTCTTCATACTTCCCAGGGGGTCACCCATCATGAGATTGCTCTCGCTTGAGCACGCTTAACTTTGAAACTTTGGTAAATTCCGGTGCCTTAGGGCCGATATAATCGCGTAAATTTTCTCGCACGACCTTTATTGCATGATTCGGGGCAGGTGAAAGTCTTACATACTCCGGAACACGTTCGTAACACGTCCTTTTCTGCAAAATTACCATTTTACCCTTTTTCCATCCTTACTATCCAGAATCCATCCACAGCAAATACTAGCAATACCTCACAGATCATACGTACGCGTGATATACTTTAGCCAACCCGGGGCTTTATATATACACCGCATCATACCGTATCCGATCATACCAAATCACGCCCATACCGGCTTCCGATTTCCGATAGCGTAACGAATATTTTAACTTACCTCCGTGTCCTTCCATTCCTCATGCATCTCTTTCCGCCGTATGTAAGGCTTACGTGGGATCTCGTTTCCCTATGACCGGGCTCTATCGCACGATTTATGACCAGAAAGAAGGTCAACAATCCCTAGATGCCCCGTAGTCTCCTGTTTATAAATGTGGCCGGCTTCACACTATAAACAGGACCCTACCGGACACGACTTTGCAGACAACCCCACGGACAGACCTCGCTCTGATACCACTCTGTCACGCCCCAATTTCCGAGGGACGTGATGGGCACTCGACCTCGATTTAAGGCCGAGCGAACCCACGTACCCTTATTGCACACATAAATTTTTTTTTTTTTAAATCATACCAATAATCATAATACATACCAAATCAAATAAAATCGTAATTGACAAAATTCTCATTACATAACACACATCGACATGTTTACCGACGGAGCCGCCCATACAACGACATTCTATACCCACAACACCGCCTCGCAAAGTCTCTAATGCCTAGTACCATCCGTAAGACATAACGCATGAAACGCGCCCCCCGACGGGGGTCAAGACGGAAAATGTACCGGGTATGTAAAGCCCCGAAAACAAAAACTATAAACAAAACATAATCGAACCGTAATCGACTCAAAGAATACAGGAGTTGGAGCTCTTCGTAATCCATACCGGAACATCATCAACAACGTACGGAGATATCATCCGCGGGTACCGCGCGGATAAAGCCCGAGCGTGAAAAAACGCAGATCATATAAACAAAACATAATCGAGTGTCGGGGGTACGTACCGTACGCATCGTACAAAAATGTACCGAGTATGTGAAGCGTAAAAAACTATAAACATAACATAACCAAAATTAGAGGACTCGTGAATAAGACATAACGATGTCATACCATAATCGGAGGGACGGTAGATATCATGCATCTCGAATCATTTATACAAGACCTTAGTTGTGATCCGTATAACGGATGTGCATACGGCCACCATCCCCATAACATCACGTCATAATCACATACAAATAACGTGTCCCGCCCGAAGTACGAGGGACTCGGTGAATAATGCAAGAGAAGTGCGCACGAGAACATGTCCGGTACGGACTCGAGCGGTGAATCGGAGATATCGTGACGTACACACGAGATCATAAACGGACATGAAAGTATAGCCGTGCACGAGGAGTAGTTGAAACATACGCATATAAATCAAGTACTCGACAAACGTGCTTAGGTATATGCTAAGCAAATTCCGATCAATCCTTACCGGACGATATTAGTGAGCGTAATGTTAAAGCATATCGGCGTACTTTCCAACGCAAAATCCGAGATCACAAACGTTTAATCGCAACGAAGCGATAAACACAAAATGTCATAAGGAGAGATCGGCGTGGATTGTGGGCCCACGCACAAAATCAAGATAACATACGAAGTTATGATCGTTCGTTCTTGTGAACAAAGACCACATACAAAGGCCTTTTCATACTTACTCATCTATCGAACACACTAAAGCTTAAATATATGACACGCTTGTATATATATAACATAAATCGTAATCATTATGTATGTCAAGAGCGGAGTTACCTCAAATACATATTATATCATAACCTATTGGCTCTAGGACATGCCATAAAAGAAAAGTAAGTCACATCCCTCGCCCCTCGAGGGACACTTGTTCATGCCAATGTATAATTCAAATATCATATGAATGATTCATACTTGTGTTTGCCTTAATCATACAAGTTCACGCCGTACCTCCTCTCGTAAATGCATAGATAAAACCCGCCAATCCATCTCGTTATATCCCGCAGAATCATTTAGAAAATAACGTGTCCCGCCCTCTAGTCAACTATGGGGACGCGGTGAATAATAATCATGTTTTAAAATCAAATGCCATCCGGCCACCACCCCATAACATCACATCATAATATCATACAAAAACGTGTCCCGGCCCGCCTACGAGGGACGCGGTGAATAATGCAGAGGTGCAGGCGCACGAGAACATGCCCGGACGAAGAGAAAAAAAAAGAGAGAAATGAAGCCTTCAACTTTGAATCGTAATGCGCACGTTCAAGACACACGATAACATATCGCAACCCGGCCCGGACGAAAAAGTTGAAAGAGACATTGAGCCTTGCACGAGAATGAGGGAAATTCATGCGAAAAAAACATATGCATATAAATCAAGACTCGACAAACGAATATTCTTACCGATATCCGAGGCTCGAAGCAAATTCCGATCAATCCTTACTAATGGACGTTGCAATTATCGTGTCGAACGCCGTGTTGACGCTTGAAATGTCGCGGATTATTTGAAACATCTTGACTATTGTGTGGTCAAAGCATATCATATCAAACGACTTTCCAACGCAAAAATCCGAGATCATTTACGAAGTAAGGGACGTATACTTACGGGGAGATTAATCATACATTAGCTTCCAAGAACTTTCGGAGGAACAGAAGCGATAAACACACCAGATACCATACGTACGCATAGGAGAGATAGCGGAGGGCCCACTTCGCACAAATCGAAACAATATGTTATGATCTTTAGTCACCAACTTATGAAATCTTAAAAAATCGAGACCACATACGAAGTTAGGGGTGTTCGTACTTTTGACTAACTCTTTTAGTTACAATTTTAACCTTCTCGTACTTACTCATTGACCAAACATACTAAAGCTTAAGTGATACTAACATGCTTATGTATATATAAATCGATAATCATAATCATAGACAGATACTCGGAGAAATCAAGAGCGGAATTACCCCAAGTACACATTATATCGCAACTTATTGGCTCTAGGACATGCCATAAAAGAAAAGTAAGCCTCACATACCTGCGCCGCCTTGCTAGCTACACTTGTTCATCCCAACTTGCTTATCTACATTCAAAAGGATCCATATGATCATTAGATTCATCGACTTGTGTTTGCCTTAATTCTTCATACAAGTTCACTTATAGGCTACCGAAATTTCGACAGACCTCCTCTCGTAAATGCACCGTCCCGAGAATATGGCTCGGCCCAAATCAACATACGTAAATCCGGAATTCAACCCGGCCAATCCAACAACAATACTACCAATCATAATAACAATGTCGATAGATAATTTCAAGATGTCCAACCAACATTCAATCTTACCCGAAACCTTCCAACTTAACTAGAAATGTTCATAACACATTTTCTACTTCGACTTGAATCATTTACCTTCATTTTCACATCACAATTTCATAATGACAACAACCAAAGCACTAGGAAACATTGGCTTAATATGGCTGCCCCAAAACAGCCCATGCACGGCCAACATCCAACCTCAACACAACAATCAAAATATTAAACAAAATCAATCCATTTGTTCTATGCAACACCTAATAAATTTAGTTCATCATATTCTACCAAAACAGCCCCTACACACGGCTTAACAACTACCATTTCAACATGAGCCATTAAATCATCATTCTTAACATAGAATTTGCAACAACAATAACCAAGAACACTAACTAAAATCAATTCATTCCTTCTACACCAACAATCCATTCTCACGGCCACACACACCACATACAACATTTCATGATTTTTATCCATTCCCACGCATCATAACACGTCCAAAACATCCATAAAACATGTAAAAGAGGATTGAACCATACCTTTCATTTCATCTTCCTCCTTTCTCGGCTAGACTTGCTCTTTGCAAGACGAATGATTTTCTTCTTCCAACAACTACTCCACGTCGACGAGGACCTTCCAATTAGTAAAGGAGCATGAAGCAACCAATTTTTCAAGATCAAATTGGAGGGGCTGGTTTCGGCCAGCCCCCTGGCCGTTTTTCTCCTCTTTCTTTTTCTTCATAATTCATGAAATTTCTAGAGTGGAGTATGATGAAAATAATGAGCTTGGTCATCCATATATACTAATATGGCACATGACCATGCACATGGCCAAGCACATGGCCGGTCATGTGCCTCCTTTCTCTTTTTTTTTTTTTTTATTCTTTTTCCCTCCAAATTTTCTTCAAATTTCTCCAAGTTTCAAGAAATTTCCAAAGGATGAACATAATGAAAATGACTCAACAAGTCATCTATCTCTACAAATATTAACCCTCCATGTAGCTATGGCCCACAATACATGTGGCCTTATTTCTCATGAACTACAAATTTCCAAAATTCCACTTTTAAGCCCAAATTTTTATTAACATTTCCATCCCATAAAATCATAGAATGCTTATGTCTTTCAACAAAGTCGGAAAATAACCTCGTCCCTAATTTATCGCAAACAACTTAAAAAGGGCCGACACGGGGAGCACGAAAAGCTCTGGAAGGGAGCCTCGTTATGAGACTCACCTTCTTCCACTATTCCGCTGGTGGCTCCGTTCAAGTTCTTTTCTCGGCCACCGTCTTGCCCTTCTCTTTACCGTAGCTTTTCTCTCACCCCAACTTAAAACCATAACATAGGATTAGGAGAATAACATGGAAACTCGATAGCATAGCTCATCGCACGATTTAGAGTACAAAGTTTATTTCTAAAAGTTCTCCCGTTTATAAGTGTGACGCGCCACACACCCATAAACAGACTCTACCGGACACGGCTCGTAGACAAACCCCAGGGACCGCTGCTCGACAGCCCTTCCGTCACGACCCAACCGGACGTGACGAGTATTCGATACTTGTACCGAGCACCCCTTGTCTACCATGTTGCTTTTATTACTATGTGGGCCATATGAACTATACGATATATTTTTTTCAACAGTAACATTAATAGCGTAATTATAAGCTTGGTCTAATAATCTTTGCGGACTTTTATACAAATACAATGACAACTAGAAGTACAAAACATCTACCGTGCATAGCAAGTCTACGAGCCTCTAGCATAGTACATATATACATAGGGAGGGCCGAATACCGTCGGGCCCAAATATACACAAAATAGTACCAAGGAACTAAGGCTCCCGTGGACCGGAGCGCCGTCGCAATACCGCCGAGTAACTCCTAGTGGATCAAGTTCGCCTATCCGCCGACCAAGCGCAAGAAACGCGGCCCACAAGAAGGGACGTCAAGATTAATAGTGTACCGGGTATGTAAGACATGGAAAATAACATAAACAAGAGCATAGGTTATAAATAACAATATCCCGGGTCATGGATATATCTTTGAGATGAGAAAGTAACCTTTACAGAGGAATGCCCCTTCAGTGTGCGTATAGCATGCATGCTTTCGTTCTTGGAAAACATTTCTTTTTCATAGACATAGAAAATAGAATCTGGGTTGTATCGTGTCTTATCATATCAAGTCATAGCATATTGGGTCATAGCATAGCAGGCCATAGCATAGAAGGTCATAGCATAGTAAGTCATAGCATAGCTGGTCATAGCATAGTAAGTCATAGCATAGGCGGTCATAGCATAGTAAGTCATAGCATAGCCGGGTCATAGCATAGTAAGTCATAGCATAGCCGGTCATAGCATAGTAAGTCATAGCATAGTGGTCATAGCATAGTAAGTCATAGCATAGCCGGTCATAGCATAGTAAGTCATAGCATAGCACCGAGCAATGTCGGCTCGCCCACATAGCACCGAAATACATCGACTCGCCCATATAACCCGCGTCCGGCATCCCGCGTCCGGGATGATAAGCCTACCGACTGTGTGGCAATGAAGCATAGTTCCCTTCCCAATTCCCATATGTCCCTTCCCCCCACGTCCCCATGTACATATACATATTTCGTATACATATATCATATCAGATTATTTCATGTCATGTTATGTAGTGTCATAGACATTTCCTCATCTTGATCATTATTTCCACTATAGAATCATAGTCGTCATTTTAGTTATAAAGACTTTCAAAAATTGTACAACTTTAATTTGGAGAAGAATAAATATTTTGGAAAAACATTTATAAACTTTTAGATAGGAAAAACAAGCCTTGGAATCAATGGACTAGTTAAAACAACTATTTTTAGTAGTCAAAATGATAACCCAAAAGTTTCCTTTAATTATAATGCGAAAATAGACCAAACGAACAATAAGAGAGAATTCAGGGATAGTGGGCCCACCTCAAAGTCAACGGAGGTGGCATACACAATTTACGTACGTTGAGCTTCATGGAATCATTTACGAAGGTCTAAGGGTCACTCGGTTCCACTTGGGCGCGTTGGAGATGTTTAAACGATTATTTCAATAAAACACCAAACTTAATTCAATTTTGTTGAATGAAAAAGAGGAAATTTCAGGTTCGAATTCCTAGGAATGGAATCATCCCCGAGGCGCGTATTCAAGCCTATTATGTCTAAGACATGCCAAAGAAGGAAGGTGAAGCCTTACATACCTCTTTTCGCTCCTTATGCCACTCCAAATTCAAGTCGCAAACCCGCCAGAATCTACAAATTGGTCATGTTTACCAAACATGATTAGTGCCTTTAGGATTGAATTCTTAAAATAATACTTGGCTACCGAAATTTCGGCAGCACTTCCCCTATAAGTGTACCATCTCCAAGACTTCAACTTAGGCAATCTTAACCAACAACAATCCGGGAATTCAACCCGGCCAAACTATCAACAACAAAGACAATAACCATACTAGTAATTTCCATATTCAATCCAAAATACATTCTAACACTTCAATCAACATACTACTTCCTTCAAGTCTTTCCAACTTCCAATAAAACAATAATAACTTTATAATATATATTCCGACAACACCATACCAATATCATTGTCTACCATACATGTAAGAACATAATATTCAATTTACATAACTTCCATCTCAAGTCCCCAACCTCTACCATTTCATAAAAATTATTAAGCTCTTATTGGCAATATAGAATCCACATAACAACAACCAATATACTAAATAAAATTAACTCATTTTCTTCCACACTTCAACAATTATACACGGCCATGCATACACTATGCAACTCACGGCCAACATCATACACACATGACTACAACTTCTCCAAAATTATTCAACTTCCATTATCAACATAGCATTTACAACAATAACAACCAAATACTAGATAAAATAATTAAGACATAATTCCCATACACACAAAGACATACACGGCCTCACCATAATTTTTTTCTCTTCCATGAATTTCATCCATTTTCTTACACACTACACATGCAAAATCATCCATGACATGCAAGAAGAGTTAAACCTTACCTTTCCTTCAATTCTCCACTTGGTAAGAGATTCCAACTTATAGAAATAGGTATTCTTCTTGCTCCAAAAACCACCTCACCTTGCTAGGGACCCTTGAATTGGTATGAAATGATTTTTAAAGAAATTTTTGTCAATTTTTCTTGGAATTTTTCCTCTTGGCCGAAGGCCTTCTTGTTTTTTTCTCCTCTCTTCTTTTTTTTTTTTTGTTCTTCACTCTCTTGAAATTTCTAGAGAATTTTGGATGAAAAGGATGACTTAGTCATCTTTTAAATGATATCAATTAATCCCACATGGGCTAAGCCCATGTCCATGGCGGTTGGGCCTTCTTTTTTGAAGAAAAATCCAAGCCCAAATATTTTTCTTCCATGATAAATTGTAACTCATAAAAAATATTTTCCAAATTCCAAGTTTACCCTTCGCCTTCCTTTATATTTCTATGTGGCGTAGTGCGAATTTCCCTTTTATGCCCTTGACCTTTTTGATAATTCCGCTTCAAATACTTCATAAGCCATTCATACGCCTAACAAAATAAAGATATGGCCTTGCTTGTTGTCCTCCCGCAATTGTCTTGAATTATCCAATCGCTCAAAAACGCGGGATATAACATTATCTCTTAAGTTATCCAATATCATTCTCTCATCACCCTCGTTCTCTTCATACACGTCCATTTTCTCGTGTCCTGCCATTCGAGGTTTTTGCAAGACTTCTCACACTGCCTCAAACACTATCCTGATTGAAGGGGGTTTCATTTGTAATCCAAACATCCATATCAAACATATTACCGTATCAACTGTCTCTATCTCATCCTTACATTCCTCTCTGCTTCCCCCTTTTGGGGTGTACCTATACCATTATCCATTTATACTTCGTCTCATATCCTCATTCCCAATCTCAATCTATAGTAGAATAATAATAGCTTACTTTGCAACACTTGTACCATTTACTCTTCTTTGTCTCTCGAACTTCGGTACCCTTACTCGATTAATGCCTTTCATACCGTAGCTTCGATTACTGGGACTCACATGTCCACTGATACAATCATATATGGGATATCCTACACCTTCATACATATATATAATTACTATCAACTAACCCACAAAATACTTCCAACTCTTGTTCAAGCCTATCCTATTTCTAGTGGCGTGATGCACTTCCCTCTTCACCGAGCAAGTCTGCCTTGTCTCAGCGTCCTCTTATGGTCTCCAACCGTTCCATATGCTCTAGTTTCCCTTAGGCTAACCCAACTTCTCATTTGTCTCATATGTCTGAATATGTAAAATTTCTTGCAAACTTCCCAGGGGGTCACCCATCCTCCCACCCGAGCACGCTTAACCTCGAAACTTTGCTGGAATCTGATGCCTTAAGGCTGATACTTTCGCGTCCGTTTCCTCACATGGCCTTTATTACATGTTCTGGATCAAGTCGAAGTCTTACAGCTTCCGAAACTGTTATACCCCGCGTTTTCAGAGCATGAGTTTGACATGTACCTCATCATAGTATATGTGGAGTTTTAAGGTGTTTCAAAATCCTAAAATGAAGTTCGTCGAGTCTAGTTTGTAATGCAACAACCGTTCATTGATAGGACATCGGAGTAGAGAATTATAGACGTTACAAGCCGAATCGTCGACGCAGAAATGACTTTCCATGCAGATGCTACACTACATTCTTTAGCTTCTGATAAAAAACCGACTTAAGAATCCGTTTTAAGGGACAAAAATCTTTTTTTTCAGCCAAAGTTCCAAAACTTTCCAGAAAAATTCAGCAACAAAAAGGGAGCAAATTTATGTTCTTCAAGTATTTATACCAATTCAAGTGTCCTCTTCAACATGGTATAACTATTGAGGCAAGAAAACCGTTCATTTTGTAAGCTCACAATCATAGTCAAGTGGAAAAATTTGAAGAAAAGGTAAGAATTTCTCTTCTTTTTCATGTTATGGGTGCTTGTGTATGTTGTAGTATGTTAAAGTGGTTGAAATTCAAAAAAAATATGGAAGTTGAAGTTGTAGCCGTGCATGGTGTGTGTGTGTGTGGCCGTGTGTGTGTGTGGTGTGTGGTGATGATGAACCAATTTTATTTAGCATTTTGGTTGTGGTTGTAATGTATAGAAGTGGATGAAAATGCATGAACACATGTATGAGGTTGTATGGCCGAATGGTAGGTTGTTTGGTAAGTTATGATGAATTGATTCTATTCAATATTCAGTTGTTGTATTGTGAATTCTATGATGGAAAAAAAATGAGAATTGAATGATTAGAAGTGAAGTTGTGGGTGTTTGTGGATTATGGAAAAGTTAGAATGACATTGGTATGGTTCTTATGATTGTAGTAATGATATTGCTAATGTGTCGGGTGGAGTAGTATGTCGATGGAGTCATTTTGAATATGTGAAGTCGAATTGAATATGCACGAATGTTGTTGAATTATATAGAAAAGAGTTATTAATGTTAGAATGTGTTTGGAATTGCTTATGGATATTGTTGATGTGCTTGTTGGTATTGTTGTTGATATTTGGGCGAGCCATATCCTCGGGATGGTGTGTTTACGGGAAAATCTTGCTATAAATTTCGGTAGACAAGTATTGAGGCAAGATTGAAATTTTAAGTCTCATGAATAGTAAGCTGGTAAATGCGACCAAATTGCAAGATTTGCGAACTTGGCCCAGGATTTGGAGTAGCGTAAGAGGCGGAAAAGGTATGTAAGGCTTACTCCTCCTTCTTTTGGCATGTCTTAGACCTAATAGGCTTGGATATAAGCCTTAGGGATGATTCTATTCTAGAAATCTAAGCTTGGATTTGACCCTTTTCATTCAATGGAATTGAATCGAATTTCTTGTGCCTTGATGAAATAAGCGTTTAGGCATCTACGTCTTGTCCAACCAAGACCGAATTGCACCATGAGGCTATCATAATGACTCAGTAAAGCTAAATGTGTGTATGAAATTTACGTACGCCACCTTGACTTGACCCGAGGTGGGCCCACAAGACTCGAGATCTTTTGTATAGTTCCATTTGACTTACTTTGGTACCATAATTGAAGAAAACTTTTGGACTGTTGTCCCAACTACCAAAGGACAGTTGTTTAACTACTTCATTATGTTCTATAATATACTTTCTTGGGTAACAATGTTTCTAATATGATTATTACTTCGGTTTTTTCCAAAACGGCTTCGGAAACGCGTTTGTGGTTCACGATGATTTTAAAGAACTAGTTTTGTACAAAGAAACAATAAATTGATTTTTCTAAAACCACTCCGATGGGGGTGTGAGATTTTAATATTTAGACTTTCTAAAACCACTCCGAAGGGGTGCGGTGGCCACCTCGGCTTATGCACAGTGTGTGCTATGGCCTCGGTACGTGTCGAGCGAGCTGTGGCCTCAGGCTGATCCGCGAGTGTGCTATGGCCTTAGCTCACGTCTGGGCGCACTATGGCCTCAGCTTATGTCTGAGTGAGCTATTTTTTTCAAAACCACTCCGAAAGGGGTGCGAGATTTTACTATTTCATCTTATTTACTACTTATGTTTACATTACCGTCATTATTGTTATGCGGGCGGCAATGCCGAAGGGGCCACTATCGATATTGAGCCGGAAGCGATTTGCCTGAAGGGCTATCATTATTGTTATGCGGAAGCGGCAATGCCGGGCCATCATTCCTACGCGGAAGCGGTACATGCAAGGGCTCGTTGTGATACTATATTTAAATTGTGCATTCTAGAACTGGTGTACTCTGTACTTACATCGTGTGTGCTTGAAGAACGTGTGTTCAGTCGCATTATTTACTTAAGGATTGTTCTAAGACCCCATGTGTACATTTATGTTTCCTGCGGCGAGAGTGGCAATGTAATGAGCTTGATTGTGGTTTCTTCTCTTCTAAACTAAGCTATGGTTATTATTTGTTATCGCTTTACATACTCGGTACATACTCCGTCATGACCCCTTTCTTCGGGGGCTGCGTTTCATGCCACGCTTGGTACACCCGGATGAAAGAAGACTTTGCTAGGAGTTGTTCCGCGGGATTGGCGAGCTCCATTTCGGTTCGGAGTGTTGCGGAGTCAAGTACTTATGTCATAGTAATTGTATATCCTAGAGACTTTGCGGACGGTGTCTGTGGTGGGTGTCGAGGAACGCGAATCGGTTATAGAGGTTAAAAGGGTGTGTATTTTCGAGATATTGTCGGATGGTAAAAGTTTTGTGATTATTTAACGAGTTTTCATAATCTGTATAAAGACAGTGATCTCTATTTTGAAAAGTTACATGTTTCTTAAAATTTTTCGAAATGACAGGTTTTAGTAAAGCGAATGTTTGAGGGTTCGCTCGACTCTGAGGAGGGTCGGGTGCCCATCACACCCCTAGTAAGGTCGGGGTGTGACAAAGTGGTATCGGAAGCGATTCGTCCTAGGGGTTTATGCAAAGTCGTGTCCGATTAGAGTCTTGTTTATGGTGTGTTGCGCGCCACATTTATAAACGGGAGGCTACGGGGCATTTAGGATGGTTACTTTTCTTTCACGTACGAGATCGTGCCATAGAGCCAAGCCACGAAATGAGATTCCCGATACTAACTTTTGATTGCGAGCTGAAGAATGGCATCGACGAAGGAAGTGATCGGCGATATTGGAAGTTACAAAGTACGCGAGGTAAGCAAAGGTATGACAGTATATGTCGGGTAAGATATTGAAATATGATTGAAATGTAAAGTTGAAAGGCGAAAAGGAAAGTCAATAAGAAAGTGTAAATGTACGAGTTTGAGTTGGGCATACGAGGTACGTTTGTCATTTTCGTATGATTATTGATATTGGAGCCACTGTGAGGCTGTGATATGATATGATATGTGTATATGTATGTTGGCCTGTGAGGCATTGTTGGTATTTCTGGCGTGCGAGTTTTTAGATAGTGACAATTACGGAGAAACTCTGCGAAATTGTTCAAAAAAAAAAAAAAAAAATGAGATATGGGTTTGTAATACGACTTGAAAGGTCGTGCCGATAGTAATAGTGAGATTAAGACAAGAGTACGGAGGAAAAGAATTGTGATGTATATGAACGTATTAAAAGGATAGCTTGTGAGCTATTAAGGATAAAGTTGATCGAAAGGGTAAAAAGGTTAAGGAGTGGTACACTATGAGATCGAATACGAACGGGACAATGTGAATATAATAAAGATTGTTATGAAATTAAGAAAAGCCTAGGGAGAAGATGACTTGGGAAGCTGAAAGGACGATGAAGAAGAAATATGGTTGGGAGATGAGACGGTATGTCATTGTTACATCCCGTATTTTGAACGATGGGACGATTCGGGTTAACTATGAAAAGTTAGGGTTAAGACCATTCGGGTGCGAAGTCGGGACGTGTGACCTTCGATTTTGTAGTAAGACCTAAGTGTGTATGACGTTATTGGTAT
>NW_026714092.1:0-24759 GCF_029784015.1 Lycium ferocissimum | reverse complement strand
AGTAATCAAAATCATTAAAATCATACTAAGTTCCATCAAGGAAATAAACCCAGTAAAGGCTTAGCATACTGAACATGATCAGACCAACTAACTAGCAATGACCATATGCTAACCAAACACAAATGAAGCAAATAGCCATAAAGCAGATAAGCAGAGTTTAAAACAACACTAAACAAAATGAGAAGGAGCTATTCACTTACTTGAAGTGAGAGCGGAACTTAAACATCATACCCATACATGCTTGAACACGCCAAACAAACTAACATAGAAAACCTATCTAAATAGACCTGAATCGCACATAGCATATAAACGCAAGACACATCTTGACTGCTAAAACGGAAATTAGTTAAATAAAGAAGACTTGCTCGCATGCTCACAGACCAAAGCTAGATTATCCTACATAAACATACTTTTTACCACACAAACCGACTGACAAGAAAAACATATTTAACTAACTACTGTACAAGATTAATTAAAATCCTAACTAATACTGATATACAAACAGATTTAACCTATCCAACTAAGTTGACTTTAACTAAACTAGCATGCCTTAAATCACAAACTAAAACAACACAGAACAAACAGAAAATGTAAGACAGAAAATAAAGAATAGAGAATTACCTTCTTCGGGTGCAGCGAAGTGAGGCTGTGAATTTCCGATCTACCTCGGATACCACTAAATCCGAACTTTCACGCTCGGATTCAAACAGATAACAAGGGCAAAACAAAAAGGGAAATTTAGTGCTCGAAATGATATTTAGAAAATTAAAACTAATCCTTAAAAAGGGAAATTCGTGCTATTAAAGACTGGTATTTCTGAAGTATTCAAAGTTGGAGATACAACTTTCAGTGAGGGTTTTTATGCGGCTGAAAACTTAGTTCTTTCGGAATTTCATCAATCCAAAAAAAAAATCCTCTCCTTCAAGCGATTCAAACGCCCCTATTTATAGGGTTTTGCTTCGTATTGTGTTGAAATAATAAAAGAAGACGCGTGGGGAACAGAGGGAATAGGGATGGCAGTGAGCGTGGGGAACAGGGGAAGGTGGAAGCGGCAGAGGCAACGTGGGGGGTGAAGGAAACGATGAAGGAGAAGAGGGAAAGAGAGAGAGAAGGGATGGGGGTGCGCGGCGTGAAGGAGATGAAAGGGAAACTCTTTTAGGGTTTCCCTTATTTTGAAATGGATGGGCCGGGTCATGTTTAAACGGGTATGGGCTGGTCCGTTTGGGCAATTATTTGGGCTGAGTTGGTTGAAAATATGGTACACTAAGTTGTTGCTTTAAAATATGGGCTAGGTATCAAAACGTGGGTGATGCAGAAAATTGGGTTGGGGTGAATTAAAATGGTTGGGATGATGAATTAAAATGTAGGCTTCTAAATTTTAAGTAAAAGACCCATTTTGACTAATTATATCTTTGACATGTATTAAAATATTATCTCGTATATAAGTATGTATTTATTAGTATTCGGATAAAATAAAGTGGCGTTTAAACGACGATGCGATAATATATTGAAAATCAATAGTAAATGAACGCTATTATTTAATTATGCGAAGATAATTGCGATGCGTGTGCATAAGATGGCAAAAGTGCTGAATGATAAAAAATGTGAATAATAATAATACTGGTAGTAAATAATAATAACAAAATAATAATAATAATAATAATAATAATAATAATAATAATAATAATAATAATAATAATAATAATAATAGTAACAGTAGTAAAAGAGGATGGCAGGATAATGAAATGCCGGTATTAATTATAGTAAAAATATAAATAATTTTGTTTTAAAATTGCCAAAATATTAGAAGCGTAAAATGGGTATTTTGGAGGAAAGGTGGGACAAAATCGGGTGTCAACAATATAAGTGTGAAATATAACAATACTTCAAGTCTGAATAGGTCTCAGAATGGAAAATAAGACACAAATAAGGAAGAATCTTCAAGGCAGTGGACCTCTCGTGCTTAACACCGCGTAGACTATAAGCAACCCTAGTAGCAACTATCAGCCACGAGAGACGAAAGTAGATCCAACCTGGAATTCTGCATTCATAAAAGAATGCAACAAGTGCAGGTTAGTACAATACCACAGTACTGGTAGGTATCATTGGCCGACTAAGTATAACTAACATAATCCAGACAATGAAGTAAGATAAGCAGATAAATCAACAAGTATACCAGGACGATACGCAAATGATCCGCATGTTCTACTTCGGATCGAGAATATACCAGGATATCATCAATGAACATGATCACAAATAAATCTAGGAAAGGTCTGAACACATTGTTCATTAAATTCATGAATACTGCCGACACATTAGTTAACCCAAATGACATTAACCGGAACTCAAAATGGCCATATCTTGTTCTGAAAGCCCTCTTAGGAATATCCTCTTCCCTAACTCTCACCTGATGATACCCGGATCTCAAATCTATTTTTGAAATCCATTTGGCACCCTGTAATTGGTCAAATAAATCGCTAATCCTTCGGAGCGGATATTTATTCATGATCGTCACCTTATTCGTTTACTGTATTCAATGCACATTCGCAAGGAGCCATCTTTCTTCCTCACAAATAACACGGGTGCTCCCATGGGGAAAAACCGGCCTAATAAAACCTTTTTCAAGCAATTCCTTTAATTGCTCCTTCAATTATTTTAACTCGGCGGGAGCCATTCTATAAGGAGGAATGGATATGGGCTTCGTATCCGGTAGCACATCAATAGAAAAATCAATCTCCCGTTCAGGAGGGAGGCCTGGAAGCTCATCTGGGAATACATCTAGAAACTCATTCACTACTGGGACACACTGAAGAGTTGGCGATTCAGCTTTTACATCTTGAACCCGAACTAGGTGGTAAATACAACCCTTAACAATCATTTTCCTCGCCTTGAGATAGGAAATAAACCTACCTCTCAGGGATGCTATATTTCTTTTCCATTCTAAAACTGATTCTCCTAAAAACTGAAAGTGAACCATTTTCATTCTACAGTCAACATTGGCGTAGCAAGAAGCCAGCCAATCTATGCCCATGATGACATCAAAATCCATCATTTTTAACTCTTGTAAATCAACCATAGTACGATGGTCACAAATCACAACTATACAGTTTCTATATACTCGATTAGCTATTACCAATTTACCAATGGGTGTCGATACCTCGAAAGGTTTGATTGACTCCGACTTGACCCCAAATCGACCCGCAATATATGGAGTAACATATGACAGTGTGGAGCCCGGATCTATTAATGCATATACATCATGAGAAAGTACCGACAATATACCTGTGACGACATCAGGGGAAGACTCAAGATCCTGCCGTCCAGCCAAAGCATAAATACGGTGCTGAGGACCACTAGAACTGGGAGCTCTCCCTCTACCTCTACCATGGCCGACTGGTGCCTGTGAACCTTGCCCCATAGGGCGTATAGATGATGAAGACCCGGCTGCCGATCCTGAAGGCTGGACCCTACCCCTACCACCAATCGAGGGGCAATCATGCATGATATGGCCTGGCCGACTGCATGTATAGCAAACCTCTAAACCTAGTCGACACTGGCCCCAATGTAACTTCCCGCACTGGGAACATCGTGGTACGGGTGGCCTTACCTGACCCGAATCGCCTCTGAAATGAGAACCTGAAGCCTTAAAACTCTGACTCGGCCCGGAGTGAGTAGATCTACCAAATCTCTGGCCTGTAAATCATGGAGGCGTACTAGTCATAGAATGGCCTGAATGCCTAGAAAACTGCTGTCTTTGCCCTCTTCTGAAATCACTAATCCGACCCGAAGATCTAGCCCTCTTGCCATACCTCCGTCATGCCCACGCTAACTTCTTTGCTGTTGTTGGCTTTCCTCTAAATTCTGGGCATGGGCCTGAATGTGTGAAAAATCCATATTGTCCTGAAGGGACACGCTTACATTTATCCATCAAATGTGGCCCCAAGCTACTCACAAATCGCAAGGCACTCGATCACCTATATCTGCTACCATGGCTGGAGCATACCTAGCCAAAGAGTTGAAGTGGAGACTATACTCTAAAGCACTTATGCTTCGTTGCCTAAGTTTCAAGAACTTATCAGCCCTAGCCCGCCGAACTTCTGGAGGCAAGTAATGATGGAGAAAGGCGTCCATAAATTTTTGCCATACCGGGGGAGATGCATTAACTCCCTTGAAGCCATCCAAACCGTATACCAATGAACCGCGACATCCCGCAATCTATAGGATGCTAGCTCTACCGGTTCGAATATAAAAGGCATGCATTAACCGAAGTGTCCTCAACATCCCATCAATAAAGCTCTGAGGGTCCTCATCCAGCTTTGACCCGAAGAATTCCGATGGGTTTAAGCAAATAAAATCATAGGCTCTTGGACTAACAGCCCTATCACCTTGACCTGTACCTTGCCACTGGGTCTGAGCGGCAACCAACTGAGTGAGTGAATGAATGACCTCTTTAACATCTTGGCTCGAAGCATCTGGTGGAGGAGCTAGGGCTGAGGCTCCCTCATGTTCCTCAGAAATAGGCAAAGAACGAGAGGACTGAGATTAAGCCGCATTCTGGGACTCACCCTACTTTATAACCGTTGGCGATAATCTCTCGGCCTGCTTTTCTGTCGTTGTCTTGCCCTTTTGGGCTGCCGTAGCTTTCCTCTTTACAAGCATTTCTTAAATACATAATATATGGTTAAGGAAAGAGAAATCCTTATATCATGGCTCTATCGCATGATCAAAGAAGAAATAAGGTCATTCATTCCTAAAAATGTCCGCAGCCTTCTGTTTATAAGTGTGGCGCTCAACACACCCATAAAAAAATCCTACTGGACACGGCTCGTGGACACACCCGAGGATGGAACTACTCTGATATCATTTTTGTCACGACCCAACTGGAGGGCCATGACGGGCACCCGGTGCTAACCCACCCGGGCACCTCTCATCTATATTGATAGTTACATTAGGTGAGCCACATGGCTTACTCGCGCTTTCTATTCATCAATAATACTAATCACATCGGACAACGACACATTTATCGCACCATCAATAACAATGCCCATATCCATATACACCAGCCGACGAGGCTAACAAAATAATATACAAAATACAAGCCGACAAAGCTACAATACATCTAACCATACACAACTGTCTACGAGCCTCTAAGAAGAGTATGTAACATCATATAGACGGGACAGGAACCCGCCATGCCCATATGTATGTACACAAAAGAATAATACCAACAACTGTAGCTCCGGATAAAATGGAGCTCCTCTATGCAGTCCCTGAACAAGTAATGTTATATCCCGCATTTTTGCACATCATGATAGGTTGGAGACAAAACCATTTCGGGATACAATGTCGAGACTTTTGTCCTTCGATTTTATTTTGAGTCATAAGTTGTGCATGAATTTGTTGGCATGGAACAATTAGGAAAATTTGGGACCAAAATTGATATAATTGGAAGATGAAAATCATGCAAATATTTATCCTCTTAGCCGTGTGGTGTGGTGAATGGCCTACACAAATTGTGTTCAATTTTTATTGCACCAACACATGGTGTGGGCCAAGGGCAATTGTACACTTCATATAATGGCAAAAGATGACTAACTAGTCTTCTTTACTCATTCCCAACACTTAGAAAAATTAGAAGATTGCACAAAAGGGGGTTCTCGGCCAAGAACCAAGAAAACCAACTCCCATTTCAAGCCATCCTAAAAATATTTTGTTGATGCAAACCCACTATTTTGAGGTCCCTAAGTAGCGTGAAAGTGTCGTTGGAGCAATCAACCCGCTAGTTTTCATTTTTGGAAACCCTAGCCTATTGTGGAATTGAAGAGAAAAGGTAAGATTTGATTATGTTTATGTGTTATAAAGGTTGTATGTATGTTGTAGTATGCTAAAATGAAGGAAATTCATGAAATATAGTATGTTAGAGTTGAGGCCATGTGAGTGAAGATTGGCCGTGTGATGTGTGTGTGTTGTGTTGTATTGAAGTGATGAATTAAGTTCTATATAGTATGTTGATGGTTGCAAATGAAGAAATGAATGAGAATTATCCATATGCATATATGTTGTGTGTGGCGAAAATGGATCATAGAATATGACAAGGAACGCATTAATGTCGCTTAACGTTTTTAGTCGTCGTGGTAATGAATTCTATGTTGGAAATGAGTGTTTAATGATTCAAATTGATGTTGTAATGGTTGCGGACTGAATTGGAGGTTGTTGTACATTTTATGTAATTTGTATATTGATGAGAATAGCATTGTTAGAATGTGAATTGTGGATGCAAATCATGATTTGAAAATGAGGAATGTGTAAAGTGAGGTTCTCGGGTTTGGGGGCTGAATTCGGGTAGATTGGAGCAATTTTTGGATTGTTCGAAATGTTATATGAATTACTTAGAATGTCTTTAAATATGGTTGGTATGGGTTCGGGTTAATATTTGAATGTATAAGCATCAATGTTGGCTTGAAGGTAAGCGTTGAATTGAATTTGCGAATGTTGTCGAATGATGGAAAAGAGAGTTATTATTGTTGTATTACCTTCCGGATTGGTTTTTGATGTTGCTAGGTTGGTTGTTGTTGTTGTTGTTGATTGATTTGGCCGAGTTAAATTCTCGGGGTGGCCTATTTACAGGGGAAATGCTGCCCAAATTTCTGTAGAATTTAGTGTGATTTGGAATTAAATGCCTAAATGGCTATAGCTAATATTTGATATCCGTTGACGCATTTGTAGACCTTGGGGAGCCCGAGGCGTATTTTGACATTAGAGTGAGTTTGGAGTAGTTCGGAGGGCGTTTGAGGTATGTAAAGCTTGGCCTTTCCTTTTTTTTTGGCATGCCTAAATCGTAAAAAGGCTATGATACGAGCCTCGAGGAAATTTTACTCTCGCGATCCGACCATGTTTGTGATTCTTATTTGGTTCTTAGTCCTCGTATGTTTGATATGATGAAATATGGGCTTTATGTCTTCCGTATGACCAAGTTTCAAAAGTTGCATAAAAGTTGATTTTTAAAAAGAGTTTTGTTCCTAAATGATTCCGAAAACTACGAAAGTCCGTAACTTTCACAGACAGCACCGGATCGCTTCGATATGCTCGAAAATGATTCCATGATGTATGATGACTATGTTTTCCATAGGCGGGGCCGGCACCCCTCCGTGGGCCCCGCGACTTTCTTTGTGTACTTTGACGACTTTTGAAAGGATACGATATAACTATTATCCCGATTTCAAATATGATTAGTTTACTTACTTTTTAAGTTTATGCTAATGATCTTATGCGTATGATTTTGGTACGTAACTATGTTTTCTGAGGTTCGGTTTGATATGTTCCGAGTGACATTCGGAGGAAATTTGATTTGACTATTATCTTGGCTTTGAAATGATAGTTCGTTTTGAGGATTCTGTTGAGGTTGTAAATATGAATTGTATGCATATGGCTATTTATAATCTGCTCGTGCATTCCCGTTGTTACATTTTTCGCCGAGTCCGGGCAGACATGTGTGATATTGTCCGCCGGATACTTGACCGCGAGGCCGTGGCATGATCGCTGGATTCTTGGCCGTGGTATGCGTATATATGATATTGCCGCTGGATTCTTGACCGCGGTATGTGGGTATGTGATGTCGCCGCTGGATTCTTGGCCGCGGTATGTGTGTATACGTGATATTGCCGTCGGGTACTTGACCGCGTGTGTGTATATGTGATTTTGATGTACCGGATTATGATTACTTGGTTAATCACCTTATACGATATGTTTGATTTTCCATACATGTATATATAGCGTAAAGGTTTTCAAAAGGAAGCGAGGCATTTTGGTATTTTTGGATATGTACTTACTTCATTCGTACTTCCGTTTCGATTATGACTCGGATTTGATTATTGTATATTTACGCTTGCATACTTTCGGTACATATTCGTACCGACCCCCTTTCTTCGGGGCCGCGTCATGCCCGCAGTACGGACGTCGAGATTCGGCGACCCGCCGCCCAGACATCCACTTCAGCTTGGAGTGCTCCCTTTATTCCGAGCCCACGTTTTGGTATATACTCATCCGTTGTATAAGTATGAGTTTGTTCGGGGGGGTACGGCGGGGCCCCCGTCCCGTCATATGATTCCTCGTTCGTTTGTTTAGAGGTCTGTAGACATAGATGTGGGTTATGTACAGTTCGGTTCGGATACGTTGAGTAAGTGGTGTTTGGGCGGCCCATCCGCCGTGCCAGCCTTGTCGGCTGCGTGTATATATGCTTTGTTACGTTATATATATATTATGATAGCCTTACCGGCTTTGGTGCGCTTTATATGTTAGTATGTGACAGTTTGGAACCACGTATGATCTCTATGTCGGTATAGATTGTTTGTATCTTTGATTTCGATTATTGAGTGCGTATGGGTGCCCGGCTCGGGCACTAGTCACGGCACGGGGTTGGGTCGTGGCGAAGTGGCTCGTCAGAAAGCGCTCGTCCTTGGAATGTCTACGAGGCGGTGTCTAGTAGAGTCTTGTTTATCGGTGTGTTGTGCACCACGTCTATAAACGAGGGGAGACTACGGATATTTAGGATGTTATCTTTCCTTCGATCTTAGATCGTGCGATAGAGCCGTGTTGTCGGGATGACTCTTTTCGATGGAATATTGTGTTTTCGCCGATGCCTCCGAGGAAGGCCACGAACGCCGCGAAGGGCAAGTCTACAGCGGCAGGCGAGACTAGCCGAGCCCGGACGACTACTAGGGCTCGTGCCCCGGATTGAGCTAGATATTGTGCCTCCGACGGCTAGTCCGCTTCGCCGCCGGTGACGGAGGGATTTGGAGCAGCTACGGCGTTGCGCACGAGAGGCGGCTCCACGCCGGCTCCCACGGCACCGGTACCGTACCTCGGCCCACCGGCCCGGGGGCGGATGATGGGACCTTACGAGAGGCGATCCGAGTTGTTGACTCGGTTAGTAGCGGGGCGTCCCCGGACCGGGGAGCGGGGAGGATCGTGCGGAGCCGGGGGCGACAACACAAAATTCCGTGATTTTCTACTTTGTGGGCCACCGAGTTTTCGGGTCAAAGCCCCGAGAGGACCCTCATGAGTTCATCCGGCGGATGCGGCGCACCGCGATTGATTAGTGCTTCCGAGACGAGTCGGTTGAGATGGCATCCCCATCGGTTGCACGATGTGGCCGGCTAATCGGGTACGAGTCCCGGATGTTGTCCGAGGAGGCGAGGCGCCCTCGGCGGTATGGGGCGAGTTTACAGAGGCCTTCTGGCCCATTTTCTACCTCGGAGGCGAGGGCGGGCTGTGTGGATGGATTCGCTACTAAAGCGAGAGGGCAGGAGTGTGTCGGGAGTACGGTCGAGTTTGATTCATCAAACGGCCGGAGCATGCGCCCGCTTATGTCGGCGATATGACCGACCGGATGCACCGTACGTGATAGGGCCGGATGATTACTTGATTGATAGCTGTACGGTGATGGCGGCCCAGACAGGGATGGATATCGCTCGTATCATCACACCCCAATCTTCATCAGGGCGTGACGGGCACCCGACTCTCATCAGAGTCGAGCGAACCCTTAAACGTCAACCCAAATTTTTTTTTAAAACAAGAATTGAAAATTGTAAATGAAATACCAAAATCGACGCGTGGCTCAAGGCATCTCAAAACATATTATATATATACATACGACATAGAACAAAGCGAGCCAAAAGGGCCTCTGCCATTTCTGTACAACAAAATAATGGCCGACAAGGCCAAACAGTAACCACAACTCCCACGCTGTTCGCAGACTTCTACAGAATATGACCTGTACAATATATAAATCTATACCCAAAACAGGGACAGCCTCCGGAGTAAGTGGAGCTGTCTGACTCCCAGTGCTGACTCCCTCTATGTAGCTGGGTCCCCTAGTTGCGTCCCTGAACCTGCGGGCATGAAACGCAGCCCCCGAAGAAAGGGGGTCAGTACGGAATATGTACTGAATATGTAAAGCATTACTGAAACATGAATCAAAAAGTACAACAGTAAGTAAGTTTAGGATACCCAGTATAAATTTAATGCCCCAAATAAAATAGTCCCTTCGGACGGCCGCTTCCGGCCTAACAATAAAAAGAATTAATAATAGTAATAATAATGGTAACAACAATGATAATAATCCCCTTCGGGTGTGCCGGTCCCGACATACGTCTATCCTGGCCCCTTCGGGCATGCCGGTCCCGAAATAAGATAATGGCCCCTTCGGGCATGCCGGTCCAACATACGTCTATCCTGGCCCCTTCGGACATGCTCCCCCCGACATAATATTCCTAGCCCCTTCGGGCATGCCACTCGTGACATACGGCTACCACAGCCCCTTCGGGCATGCCACTCGTGACATAGCACTAATCTAGCCCCTTCGGGCATGATAATGATAATAATAATAATAATAATAATAATAATAATAATAATAATAATAATAATAATAATAATAATAATAATAATAATAATAATAATAATAATAATAATAATAATAATAATAATAATAATAAAGACATAGATCAAAAGTGGAAGAAAATAGTGAAATTTCACACCCCCTTCGGAGTGGTTTTGATGAGTCTTATATAATAAAATATCGCACTCCCTTCGGAGTGGTTTTGAAAAGTCCGACATAATAAAATATCGCTTAGTAGTTGAGATAATAGCCAAAGGTTTTTCTTCAATTATGGTACAGAAATAAGTCAAATAAAACGACAGGAGGGGATCCGGAAATAGTGGGCCCGCCCCGGGTCAACGGAGGTGGCGTACGCAAATTACATACACTAAGCTTTATCAAGTCATTTATGAAAGTTTCAAGGTGTTTCGATTGCGTTTATGTAAGTTATAGAGGGTTGAACATTTATCTAGCAAGATATAAGAATCTTAATTCAATCACATTTGAATGAATAGTACTCAAATTCGAACTCGGATTTCTATGAACGAATAACCCCGAGGCTCAAATCCAAACCTAGTACACCTAGGACATGCCAAGAGAAGGAAAGGAATCGCTTTACATACCTTACGGATGTCTTACGCTCACTTAAACTCAAATCCCGTCTCGTCCAGAATCTGCAAATGGTCAAAGTTACCAAATATACGTCATATACCGTTAAGAGCTTATTCTTAGCCCGAATTTGTCTACAAAAATTTGGGCAGCATCTCCTCTATAAATCTAACATCCCCGAGAGTCAAACTCGGCTTAAATGACAACAATCAGCCCAACAACAACATTAAGAACATCAACAACACCAATAAGCGCTACAAAACACATATTAACATAAATGGTCTTTCTTTCAACATAATACTTCAACTTCCGCTCTAACTTCACACTTTCAATCCAATATCGACGTTTTCATATTTATCTACTAATTCAAGACCATTTAAATGCATTTCGAACACATTCCTCATTATTCCTCAAAATGCACAAGTTTTTCATCAAACCATAATCCATCCCAACTTCCTACAATTGCAACAAAATTACAAAATTGCATTGTCATCTTCCACATTTATCCCCAACAACATTAATTCACACCTTAGATCATTACTTCAACAATTATATAAAAACCATATGAAAATCATATAATTTCCCATAACGACATACATGCCATTTCAACGCCAACTTGAGTTGCTAAGCCTTTAATTACGTCACAGAGGTCACAACAACACAACTAACAAGCTAAATAAAATCAAATTCATCTCTTCCCTACAACACATGGCTCACGGCCACATCCACCCCACACACACACACGGCCATGCAATCTCACAACACAATTTCCATAATTCTCATACAATTCTAATCATTATAACATGCACACACCTTCCATAACATGAAGAATAGAATTCATACCTTATTCTTCAAATTTCAACTTGCCGAAAACGTCGTTCTTTTGCTTAACTAATTATATCACGTCGAAGAGCGTCTTGAGCTTATTACTAATTCACGAAGAACAAGATTTTTGGATGGAACAAAAGGGCTTGGAAATTTTTTTTCTTCTTCTTCTTCCTTGGGAGCCGAATGCTCCTTCTTTTTTTTTCTCTCCTTTTCTTTTAATTTCTTGAAGTTTCTATGGATGATCATGCATGATCATCTTCTTATATTAAATAGTCATGTGACTAATCACATGACTAAGCCTCATGGGCTTGGGCCAACCCTTGGCCGGCCACCCCTCTTTCATGGGCCAAGTTTTCTTATTTTTTTTTTTGGCCCAACAATTGGCTACTTTGCGTAATTCATGAAACGAATTTCCAAAATCCCAATTGTTGCCCTTAGCCTTGCTCGATATCCCCGCATCCATACTTCCATAAGCAACATTCACATATTAGAAAGAAATCCAAACATGACCTTATTCCTTATAAGTCGAGGTTATTTCCAAATTTTCAAATACGCAAAAATGCCGGATGTAACATCCTCCCCCCCTTTAGAACATTCGTCCTCGAATGTTAAATTAGCCTTATAGGTCTTACAAGTATTTTGGGGAAGGTTCTCTAGGTGGGCGGCACATATAAATCATTCATTGATTAAGACAATCAACTATGAAATTTAGATTACCTGGTGGTGCATCCTGCGGTGCCTCGGGACCTGGTCTCCCCCCCAGTGCGTAGATACGATGTGGCCCGTCTTTGGAATTAGGTGCTCTACCTCCGCCCCTACCTCGGCGGAAGAAGTCCGAGGTCTGTCTCGGGGGCTCTCACCGAAGGTGACGACGCTGCAACCGAGTTTCCAGGAACAGCATGGCCCACTCCTTGTGGACAATCTCTAGCATAATGCGTCGGATCACCACAAGTATAACACACACCCCGTCGGCATTGTCCTACATGACGCCTCCCGCAAGTCGCACATCGAGGAGGGGCCATCACCTCTTGCCCCGACCCGCTTGTTGCGCGAGAACCCGACGCATAGGAAGAACTCGTCCTGCCGAGGGGAAGTCTCTCTACCTCGCCGAGGTCCACGAAATTGCGAAGGTGCCTATCTATGCGGGGCTGCTTCTCGCTAGTGGAACCCTTACTCCGACCTTCGTCCCGGCCCTCTTGGGCCGACTACCACCCCGTTCCGAAATAGCCTCTCGTTGGCGCTTACGATCCTCTTACGCCCCCGAGCATAGGCTTGGATACGAGCTATATCTATACCAGGCCGCATTGCCACCGGCATACACATCTCCTAACTCGACTCCAACCCTATCACATATCGGTGAACTCTATCCTCCATTTCTGCACAATAGTAGGGGCATATCGCTAAGGAATCGAACTCCACACTATATTCTCTAACGGACATGCTACCCGTCGCGGAGTTAAGAAACTTGTCAACCCTTGCCCGCTTCAATTCGGGTGGCATATAGTGGCGCAAAAAGGCGTACGAGAATTCTGCCAAGTCGGCGGAAGGGCATTACTACCCCTCGATAATCTCCAAGGGCGGTACCAATTTATTGCTGCCGCGGCCTATAAGAGGCTAACTCAACAGATTCCGTGGCTGATGCCTGCATCACATTTAGAGTACGCTGCATACCATCTATGAACTCCTGAGGATCAGCATTAGGGTCCGTGCCCTTAAATTCTGGAGGATTTAATGTAAGAAAATCTCGTGCCCTGGCACTGGCAGCCCTATCTGGATACTCGTGACTCCTATTCTGTTGTCCAGCCTGGGTGGCAAGTACTTGAGTTAACAAACGTATAGCATCTTTCATTTCTCTAATCTCCTGCTGCTGGGCATCTGACTGAGAGACCGGAGATACTGATGCTGGTGCTGGAGCTGGGGCTGGATCAGGTGCCCCTCTTAGCTCGTCCGGAGATGGGGAGGTGGGAGGACTCTGGGGCTGGATGCGTATTCCAGCGTATGTCCGAGCTCTAGTAGACCTGGGGGCTTGGCTAACTACCTCGTCCCCAACTGCTTTGCCCTTCTGGGCTGCCGTCGCTTTACCCTTCTTAGGCGGCATTACTGAAATCATACAAATTGCTAGATTAGGGACCTTACTTACGACACAGCTCTATCTGCACGATCTTTACCATGAAAGAAAGAATGACACCCTATTAATGTCTCGTAGCTTCCTGTTTATAGATGTGGTGCACAACACACCGATAAACAAGACTCTACTAGACACAGTCTGCGAACATACCGAGGACTGACCTGCTCTGATACCACTTTGTCACACCCCAATCTTCATCAGGGCGTGACGGGCACCCGACTCTCATCAGAGTCGAGCGAACCCTTAAACGTCAACCCAAATTTTTTTTTTAAAACAAGAATTGAAAATTTTAGATGAAAAACCAAAATCGACACGTGGCTCAAGGCATCTCAAAACATATTATATATATACATACGACATAGAACAAGGCGGGCCAAAAGGCCTCTGCCATTTCTGTACAACAAAATAATGGCCGACAAGGCCAAACAGTAACCACAACTCCCACGCTGTTCGCAGACTTCTACAGAGTATGACCTGCACAATATATAAGACTATACCAAAACAGGAACGACCTCGGAGCAAATGGAGGCATCGACTCCCAGTGCTAACTCCCTCTAAGAAGCTGGGTCCCCTGGTTGCGTCCCTGAACCTGCGGGCATGAAACGCAGCCCCCGAAGAAAGGGGGTCAGTACGGAATATGTACTGAATATGTAAAGCATTACTGAAACATGAATCAGAAAAGTACAACAGTAAGCAAGTTTAGGATACCCAGTATAAATTTAATGCCCAAATAAAATAGTCCCTTCGGACGGCCGCTTCCGGCCTATCAATAAAAAGAATTAATAATAGTAATAATAATGGTAACAACGATGATAGTAATGATAACAATGATAATAATCCCCCTCGGGTGTGCCGGTCCCGACATACGTCTATCCTGGCCCCTTCGGGCATGCCGGTCCCGAAATAAGATAATGGCCCCTTCGGGCATGCCGGTCCAACATACGTCTATCCTGGCCCCTTCGGACATGCTGGCCCCGACATAATATTCCTAGCCCCTTCGGGCATGCCACTCGTGACATACGGCTACCCTGGCCCCTTCGGGCATGCCACTCGTGACATAGCACTAATCTAGCCCCTTCGGGCATGATAATGATATTAATAATAATAATAATAATAATAATAATAATAATAATAATAATAATAATAATAATAATAATAATAATAATAATAATAATAATAATAATAATAAAGGGGGAATGTAGACATAGATCGAAAGTAGAAGAAAATAGTGAAATTTCACACCCCGCCGGAGTGGTTTTGATGAGTCTTATATAATAAAATATCGCACTCCCTTCGGAGTGGTTTTTAAAAGATCCGACGTAATAAAATATCGCTTAGTAGTTGAGACAATAACCAAAGGTTTTTCTTCAATTATGGTACAGAAATAAGTCAAATAAAACGACAGGAGAGGATCCGAAAATAGTGGGCCCGCCCCGGGTCAACGGAGGTGGCGTACGCAAATTACATACTCTAAGCTTTAACAAGTCATTTATGAAAGTTTCAAGGTGATTCGATTGCGTTTATGCAAGTTATAGAGGTTTAAACATTTATCTAGCAAGATATAAGAATTTTAATTCAATCACATTGAATGAATAGTACTCAAATTCAGACTCGGATTTCTATGAACAGAATAACCCCCGAGGCTCAAATCCAAACCTAGTACACCTAGGACATGCCAAGAGAAGGAAAGGAATCGCTTTACATACCTTACGGATGTCTTACGCTCACTTAAACTCAAATCCCGTCTCGTCCAGAACGCAAATGGTCAAAGTTACCAAATATACGTCATATACCGTTAAGAGCTTATTCTTAGCCCGAATTTGTCTACAAAAATTTGGGCAACATCTCCTCTATAAATCTAACATCCCGAGAGTCAAACTCGGCTTAAATGACAACAATCAGCCCAACAACAACATTAAGAACATCAACAACACCAATAAGCGCTACAAAACACATATTAACATAAATGGTCTTTCTTTCAACATAATACTTCAACTTCCGCTCTAACTTCACACTTTCAATCCAATATCGACGTTTTCATATTTATCTACTAATTCAAGACCATTTAAATGCATTTCGAACACATTCCTCATTATTCCTCAAAATGCACAAGTTTTTCATCAAACCATAATCCATCCCAACTTCCTACAATTGCAACAAAATTACAAAATTGCATTGTCATCTTCCACATTTATCCCCAACAACATTAATTCACACCTTAGATCATTACTTCAACAATTATATAAAAACCATATGAAAATCATATAATTTCCCATAACGACATACATGCCATTTCAACGCCAACTTGAGTTGCTAAGCCTTTAATTACGTCACAGAGGTCACAACAACACAACTAACAAGCTAAATAAAATCAAATTCATCTCTTCCCTACAACACATGGCTCACGGCCACATCCACCCCACACACACACACGGCCATGCAATCTCACAACACAATTTCCATAATTCTCATACAATTCTAATCATTATAACATGCACACACCTTCCATAACATGAGAGAATAGAATTCATACCTTATTCTTCAAATTTCAACTTGCCGAAAACGTCGTTCTTTTGCTTAACTAATTATATCACGTCGAAGAGCGTCTTGAGCTTATTACTAATTCACGAAGAACAAGATTTTTGGATGGAACAAAAGGGCTTGGAAATTTTTTTTTCTTCTTCTTCTTCCTTGGGAGCCGAATGCTCCTTCTTTTTTTTTCTCTCCTTTTCTTTTAATTTCTTGAAGTTTCTATAGATGATCATGCATGCTCATCTTCTTATATTAAATAGTCATGTGACTAATCACATGACTAAGCCTCATGGGCTTGGGCCAACCCTTGGCCGGCCACCCCTCTTTCATGGGCCAAGTTTTCTTATTTTTTTTTTGGCCCAACAATTGGCTACTTTGCGTAATTCATGAAACGGATTTCCAAAATCCCAATTGTTGCCCTTAGCCTTGCTCGATATCCCCGCATCCATACTTCCATAAGCAACATTCACATATTAGAAAGAAATCCAAACATGACCTTATTCCTTATAAGTCGAGGTTATTTCCAAATTTTCAAATACGCAAAAATGTGGGGTACTTAGAGGTCGAGGCGAGTTCCGGGGCTTCGAAGCCGGGCACGGATGGACATAGGTTCCGGCCGGTTGAGGCCCACCCCTACCCCGATGTCCCTTCTTGCGGGGGCGCCACTCGGGGGGGGGGGGTGTCGTCATGCACCACGGGCTTGCCCCGTGGCCGGCGGGGCCACTATATGAGAGATTGTCCACTCGGGGGCGGTGCGGGGGGGAGGCGGCTCGGCCTGCGGGTCGGTTCTTGGGGTTCGTCTTCCCCGCCCCACGTATCTGTGCGCCCCGGGGGCGGGGGCCGACGCCGGCCCGGTAGGGCGGGGGCCGTGGCGGGCCTCGGTCCGGCGGTCCATCGAACCGCCTATATGCGTTGACCCGTGGACAGGATCAGGAGGCGCCACCAGATGCGGGTACAGGTAATTTGGGTTCTTTAATTGGTTATGTTGCTTGATGTATGAACTGTTTGTGATTATCGTAAAAGAAACTCCCCCAAATGCTTATAAAATCCTGTAAGGCTAATTTAACATTCGAGGACGAATGTTCTAAAGGGGGGGAGGATGTTATATCCCGCATTTTTGCACATCATGATAGGTTGGAGACAAAACCATTTCGGGATACAATGTCGAGACTTTTGACCTTCGATTTTATTTTGAGTCATAAGTTGTGCATGAATTTGTTGGCATGGAACAATTAGGAAAATTTGGGACCAAAAGTGATATAATTGGAAGATGGAAATCATGCAAATATTTGTCCTCTTAGCCGTGTGGTGTGGTGAATGGCCCACAAATTGTGTTCAATTTTTATTGCACCAACACATGGTGTGGGCCAAGGGAAATTGTACACTTCATATAATGGCAAAAGATGACTAACTAGTCTTCCTTACTCATTCCCAACACTTAGAAAAATTAGAAGATTGAAGAACACCACAAAAGGGGTTCTCGGCCAAGAACCAAGAAAACCAACTCCCATTTCAAGCCATCCTAAAATATTTTGTTGATGCAAACCCACTATTTTGAGGTCCCTAAGTAGCGTGGAAGTGTCGTTGGAGCAATCAACCAGTAGTTTTCATCTTTGGAAACTGGCCATTGTGGAATTGAAAAGAAAAGGTAAGATTTGATTATGTTTATGTGTTATAAAGGTTGTATGTATGTTGTAGTATGCTAAAATGAAGGAAATTCATGAAATATAGTATGTTAGAGTTGAGGCTATGTGAGTGAAGATTGGCCGTGTGAAGTGTGTGTGTGTTGTGTTGTATTGAAGTGATGAATTAAGTTCTATATAGTATGTTGATGGTTGCAGTGTGAAGAAATGAATGAGAATTATCCATATGCATATATGTTGTGTTGGCCGAAAATGGATCATAGAATATGACAAGGAACGCATTAATGTCGCTTAACGTTTTAGTCGTCGTGGTAATGAATTCTATGTTGGAAATGAGTGTTTAATGATTCAAATTGATGTTTTAATGGTTGCGGACTGAATTGGAGGTTGTTGTACATTTTATGTAATTTGTATATTGATGAGAATAGCATTGTTAGAATGTGAATTGTGGATGCAAATCATGATTTGAAAATGAGGAATGTGTAAGTGAGGTTCTCGAGGTTTGGGGGTGAATTCGGGTAGATTGGAGCAATTTTTGGATTGTTCGAAATGTTATATGAATTGCTTAGAATGTCTTTAAATATGGTTGGTATGGGTTCGGGTTAATATTTGAATGTATAAGCATCGATGTTGGCTTGAAGGTAAGCCGTTGAATTGAATTTGTGAATGTTGTCGAATGATGGAAAAGAGAGTTATTATTGTTGTATTACCTTCCGGATTGGTTTTTGATGTTGCTAGGTTGGTTGTTGTTGTTGTTGTTGATTGATTTGGCCGAGTTAAATTCTCGGGGTGGCCTATTTACGGGGGAAATGCTTTGCCCAAATTTACTAATAGAATTTAGTGTGATTTGGAATTAAATGCCTAAATGGCTATAGCTAATATTTGATATCCGTTGACGCATTTGTAGACCTTGGGGAGCCCGAGGCGTAGTTTGACATTAGAGTGAGTTTGGAGTAGCTCGGAGGGCGTTTGAGGTATGTAAAGCTTGGCCTTTCCTTTTTTTTGGCATGCCTAAATCGTAAAAAGGCTATGATACGAGCCTCGAGGAAATTTTACTCTCGCGATCCGACCATGTTTGTGATTCTTATTTGGTTCTTAGTCCTCGTATGTTTGATATGATGAAATATGGGCTTTATGTCTTCCGTATGACCAAGTTTCAAAAGTTGCATAAAAGTTGATTTTTAAAAAGAGTTTTGTTCCTAAATGATTCGAAAACTACGAAAGTCCGTAACTTTCACACGACACGCACCGGATCGCTTCGATATGCTCAAAAATGATTCCATGATGTATGATGACTATGTTTTCCATAGGCGGGGCCGGCTCGGGTCGGCACCCCTCCGTGGGCCCCCGCGACTTTCTTTGTGTACTTTGACGACTTTTGAAAGGATACCGTATAACTATTATCCCGATTTCAAATATGATTAGTTTACTTACTTTTTAAGTTTATGCTAATGATCTTATACGTATGATTTTGGTACGTAACTATGTTTTACGAGGTTCGGTTTGATATGTTTCCGAGTGACGTTCGGAGGAAATTTGATTTGACTATTATCTTGACTTTGAAATGATAGTTCGTTTTGAGGATTGTTGAGGTTGTAAATATGAATTGTATGCGTATGGCTATTTATAATTAACACTCGTGCATTATTTTGTTGTTACATTTTTCGCGAAGTCTAGGGCAGTATGTGTGATATTGTCCGGCTTGGATACTTGTGCAACGAGGTACATGCATGCTGTTGGATTCTTGGCATACGTATGCGTATATATGATATTGCCGCTGGATTCTTGACCGCGGTATGTGGGTATGTGATGTCGCGTTGGATTCTTGACGCGGTATGTGTGTATCTGTGATATTGCAGCTGGGTACTTGTTGCGGTATGTGTATATGTGATTTTGACGGCCGGATTATGATTACTTGGTTAGCTGACCTTTATACGATATGTTTGATTTTCCGTACATGTATATATAGCGAGAAAGGTTTTCAAAGGAAGCGAGGCATTTTGGTATTTTTGGATATGTACTTACTTTGCGTACTTTCGTTTCGATTATGACTGGATTTGATTATTGTATATTTACTTTTGCATACTCGGTATATATTCCGTGCGACCCCGCTTCTTCGGGGGGCGTTTCATGTACCCGCGAGGTACGGAGCGTACGGTTCGACGACCCGCCGATCTAGGACATCCACTCTGCCGTTTGAGTGCTCCCTTTATTACCGCCCACGTTTTGGTATATACTCATCCGTTGTATAAGTATGAGTTTGTTCGGGGGTACGAGCGGGGCCACCCGTCATCATATGATTACGTTGCGTTTGAAAGTGCCTAGGAGCATAGATATGGGTTATGTACGGTTCGGTTCGGATACGTTGAGTAAGTGGTGTTTGGGCGGCCACATCATGGGGCACCTTATCGGTTTAACGTGTATGTATGCTTTGTTACGTTATATATATATATTATGACAACCTTACCGGTTTTTGTGCAGTTTATATGTTAGTATGTGACAGTTTGGAACCACATATGATCTCTATGTCGGTATAGATTGTTTGTATGCTGATTTCGATTATTGAGTGCGTATGGGTGCCCAGCTCGGGCACTAGTCACGGCCTACGGGGTTGGGTCGTGACATAATCTATGGATCAAGTCTGTCTTCTTGTCCACCTGCAGGCATGACGTATCGTCCACAAACAAAAGGATGCTATGAATAATGTACTGAGTATGTAAAACATAGTCAATATCATAGTAGGAGCATAAGAGATAGCATACGAAATAACATAAGATAGAAGAATCATGAGGTAATAGAGCCAATTGTACCTCTAGTGGCCATCATCAAATTTACTTACTTGTCTCTCATAGGGACCTTCCGTTTCAAATGCTTACTTACATATTAGTACTATACCTGTCCATGAAGTTTAGGTGTTTCACATACCCGTCCATGACAAGGCTCAGTGTTATACATACCTGGCCCTACCAAGGCTCAGTATTATCCGTACCCAACTGCAGTGGTGTGCGCGCGATGGACGTCATACCCGGCCATAGAAGCTCGGTATTACATAATAGCCATTCATACTTATATACGTATACATAAGTGTCCATAAATATCATCATCATCATTACCAACATCGTTTTTGTTACATATATCCTTAGAGGATAAACTATCATATAAGGGAGGTAATGTCATCATGAAAGTATCGAGGATCATGAGCTTTAGTAATTTTAGAGATAGAGTCATTTGGAAGACATTATGGAACTCATAAGAGGGTGTATAGCAAAGTAATCATGCTTTAATGTAAGAAGGGTTAGCCTTACATACCTCTTTGTCTTCTTAACTAGTTAACGTTCACCGTCAAGCATGAGAAATCTACATTTAGAAGGATTCATACCATGGTTAAAGCCTTAATGATACTCTTAAATTCAAACTAGAATAATTCATGATCTAATGAAAATTGGGCAGCATTACCTCTATTTCATCAACTTCCACCATATCACAAAATAATTCCCAAACATCCATAATAACATTCACAATATCATAATCAAGTAATCACATTCCATTAAGTATTCAAAATTCATTCTCAAGTTCAACTTATACTCACAACTTCACACCCATCCTTAGCATATTTTCATACAATGCTTCCTCATCACTATTATTACCTTCCATAATAAGATTATATCCATATCATACTAAGAATCACAACTTAAGTTAGCTTACTACTCAAAAACATCATAAAAGCTACATTTAGACCTCATTTTCTACTTTCTTCTTCTACCCAAGTTGTTCAACAACCAAGCATTCATGATAACATGAAATAAGAATGAAAACAAACCTTTTATCTCATAAGAATGAGATTTGGAGCAGCTATCAACTTATATGAAAACCCTAGCTTCAATACCCAAGAATTTCTTGTAGTCTACTAACTCTAGCAAGACTTCTAGCACATGGGTGTCTTGATTCTTGCCACTTGATCTTTGTTTTCTCTTGGGTTAGATAGGGATATACTTGGAGAAGGGTTTTGGAGCACTCAAGACTTGTGGAAATGTGGGAAATTAAATAAAAGAACAAGGGTCGTCTATTTATACAAAAATTAAAAAGCTGCCCGATGGACTTATACGGACCACTTATACGGTCCGTATAAGTGGACCATATAACACCACCAAGAAAAAGTCCCTCTCTATAAGGGTCATGCTATACGGACCCCCCATATACGGACCGTATAAGTGGTCATATAACTCACAGTTATCCGAAACTTTCTCTCATTGACTCGTTTGACTTCCAATCCTCGTGTAGCCTTCTTGGCACTTACATAACACTTAATTAACCATATAATAGGCCCTATAGCAGCCCCTCAAGATATTACCAAATCAATATTAGCTCAATTATAGCAAAAACCTTTCCGAACACGTCTGACATTTCACTTTCTTCAACAAACTAAATTTCAGATATTCCTACAACTTTGAAATCTTATGGTGCGCACTTTAAGCTATCTAATATTTCCTTAATCTCGTATGGATTTCATGTTCATCTTAAGCTTAATTTAGCCTACTCACAAGGCAACAAAATCCGGAATTTTCGAGGTGTAACACTCATGGATTAGGCCAATTCGGATTCTAGGAGAAACTCCCAAATTTGGATATAAATCCTAACTTTCAATTCCACAAATTGGTCACTAATAATGGTAGATTCATGTTTATATAGCCACTACCCATCAATTCCATACTTAATAAAGCTTAATCCATCCACAAATCAAGGTTTGATAACCAAAAACTCATTCAAGAAAGAAACCCAAAACCTCTTTAATACTCATGCTATTGGAAGACTACAGCGTGGATTAGGGAGTTTCAAAAGTGGATTATGAATCATAAATGAAGAATGAGGATGGATGGACTTACCACAATGGAGAATCACCCTAAAGTCTTTTCAAATTCCCTCCTAAAAGCTTAGAACCGAATGGAAATGAATGAGGCACTTAAGGGTTTTATCATCTCATTAAATAATAGACTGCCTCATCACCCGCTGCAGCAGTCGCAAGACCGCAATGGCGGTCCCGTTGCAACAGTGGCATAACCGCTACGGAGGTCATCCCCAAATACACTAAATTGCTATAGCGGCAGGGTCACCGCTGGCGGTACACGAGACGCCAGAAATTTCCCAACTTCTACAAGCCTCAACCCAAAATTTGACTATCACTCGAGGCCCCACACAGAAACCAGATATGTAGACGTATATAAAAACACGCTACAAATCCACTCGTGGCCTTGGAATTCCGAACGGGAGTCTCGTTGACCAAGTCAACCCCCAATAGCCTCAAGCCAACTTTTCAACCCAAGTCTTAAAACGTACCGGAGCGCATTGGGAATCGAATCAAACATACCCATAAGTTAAAAATGACCATCATGACCTCTTAGAATTGACGGATTTCTGAAAAGGTCCGTTTACCCCAAAGTCAACTTTGAGTCAAACATTTTTTACTTTAGGGCTTATCTTCACAAAAACCTTTCTAATAATGATTTGATAGACCCGAAAATTGTACCGCCCATCCTTTCCAGTCAAATATATCCTAAAAAAGTTTGGGGAAAAGTCAATTGGGTCAAAAGTACCGTAACGGCCAAATGGGTCGTTACACTTAGCTTAGCATGATTCCATTAAAACTCTTTTTGACTCTCAAGTTGATATTGTATAACTGTCATCATTAGCATGAGTTTATATGGCTTTACTTAATCAAAATATGCATCAGATGTTCTTAATAGAAATAAAAGGAACTCTAAGTTCAACTCTAGTAGTCTGCATATATATATCTTGCATCTCTAAGTAACGCTTGTAGGTGCATTAAGGTTCATTATTGACTAACTGATGTTAAAATGTTAGTTGCATGCCAAATGTTCACCTTCTGCTGAAGTTGAACCTATTTTACTCACTTCTGTATATAGTTATTGTCTTTTTAAAAAAAAAAAGGTATTGCATGAACTTGCTAAATGCATATTCTCCAGCAGTATTATTTAAACCTAAGATGTTTGTATTTGCTAGTCTATTATATGAAATTATGCCTAATCTGCCTTCTTATGAACATATAAGACTAAATTACTTAATACGTGTGTTTATATGTTTAAAAAAGATTAAAGGGCTTGTGTTATACTTGCCTGCCCACATTCAATTTGTTCTGCCTAATACATATGCCTATAACTGCTCTGCTTATGCAATACTGTGTCCCTTTCCTTTCCCTTTGTGAGTTTGTTGGTGCTTATCTGAGCATGGTTATTGGTTCACATGAATAGGTTAAGGTCTTATACATGATTGTTGGGTCTGAATGTTAGGATATTGAAATGGCAAGGGGCTTTCTGTCACGACCCAACTGATGAGTCGTGACGAGTGCCTGACCTCTATTGACCAAGCACCCCTATACTCGTACCTGGAGCTCACTGAAGGATAGGGTGGCCCATACATGACTTATAAATGAGCTATACTGACTCGAAAAGATAACATCATGAACTCTATATCAAGTACTCTCAACCATCTGTATATACATATATACTGAAAAGAACGACAAGCCGCTACATATGTTGTACCCAAAAGAATAGGAGCCGACAAGGCTACACCACATCCCAACTACATGCTGGCTGTCCCTGCAGACCTCTAATAGAATACAAAGTTGT